>NC_134098.1:111779243-112082681 GCF_000715075.1 Nicotiana tabacum | reverse complement strand
ATCATGAGACGACGTTATTGAACTCTCTTATCAATGTAATCAACGCGAGCTTCATGTGTCTGATATAAACTATAGTATTTGTGTATAACCAAATTTAAGTCATAACGATCTCAATACGATGAGTCAATGATAGATATTATAACATGCTTTTCCGCCGATTTTCACGAGCCAGTCGATTACTCTGTTTTCCAGTGGTGCATAACGTTGCATATCGACTATGTGGCAATTCCAACAGCTCCATCACCATTGATTTAGCGAGTCTCATAGGCAGAGTCGGATCTAGAATTTGAACTTTGTGGATTCACAGCAATCTTAAATTAATATAGAATAATAACCAGATAAACAAACGATAACTGATCTCAACGGTTTTTTAGGAAGAAAAGGGAAAAAGCATAAGTGCATGCGGGTGTTGTCTTGTCAAAAAGTAAAAGTAAAGTTAAAAATTGTCAAACCGTATTTGAACCCTCGTCAAACCCAAGTTGGATCCTCCTTTACCGCTAAACCAACAGCCGTTTTTAGTTCTGGGTTTCCAACTTAAAATTTATATATATTAATTATTTCTCAATACAAATATAGGATCCAAACAAAAGTTATTAGGTTCCCGAGAACCCATACCGATACTGTAGATCCGCACTGCTCATAGGTGTCATCTAAGCATAAATATCTAAGGATTAGATCAGCTGCAGCATATCACTGCCTATAAGGGATTGCAATTTGCATCCCATAGCGAATCGAGCATGAATGTGTCACCACTAAGACTAGGACTATAAGTGCTCCAAACCATTATAGGAGAGATAACGACTTCCTTGATACGAGAGTACACCCCTTTTAGGCTAAATGCCAAATGCATAATTGTCGAGATGTTTTTTATTTACAAAAATCAGTGACAAACATGTAAGATTTTCACATTTTATTTTATTTAAATTGTGTAGAAAGACACACCTAATGGGACAAGCACTAAAACAAACAAATTCTAATGGTAATTAAAATATGTCGATAAATTGAAAGAAAAGGTAGGCAGCAGTAAAAGGCAAACCTTTGATGGAGAAAAGATCTCGCCCCAGAATATCTTTGGGTGGATAGTCCTCACGTGTACGTGAAAAGTCAGCAAAATGTGGAGAATAGGCAAAAAAGATTGAAAAGTGAGTGGTAAGGCCCAAAAAGTAAAAAAGAAGCTGCTAATAAGTTGGAATGACGAAAGCGCATTGGCTAGTGGCTAAAATTAAAGAAAGAATATTACTGTACATCTGTATTCTGTACATAATAGGTAAGAGTAAATATAATTGGCAATCAAACCTGAATTCGGTGAATTGAGCTGCACCTCATTAGATATTCTTTTTGCATCATTCTAGAGACTGTTTCTGAAAAGTTTTCTCAAACTTCGATTTTTTAAAATTATATCTGGATTTTTTCAGTGGTTTTCTCCGAAAGGCAGTCTCAAAAATCTTTTTCAGTAAAAGGGCTTTTAGATTTTCTTTTTCTTCAAAAAGAACTCTTCTCTCTCAGTTAGTAGTTAGTACTCACGAATACATCAAAAACTATTAAACCAAACAAAATTTTCTTGAACAAGTATATTTATACAAACAGTATCTTCAGAAGTCCAAAGGGCTAAATTTCGATTGATGCTAAAATTTCACTTGTGTCGAAACAATACTGAAGGTAATAAATGACTAAGCACCGATACTTAATTTTAAATCTAAATGGCATAGTACCTGAAATTGTTACAAATACTTTGGCCAGTCAATCGAATCTTTGAGGTCTCAAGTGGTCAATGATACACCAAAAAATGAGAATTTCCTTTTACTATAAGCAAAGCTTAATATTTAAGTGACAAAGAATAATATATAGTATAAATAGGAGTTCGGCAAAGTTTATTTTTTATTCTAATTTTATATATCTATTAAGAATTCACTAAATATAAATATATAACAAACTTAAGAACTCGTAAACTCTACGTCTAAAATTCATAACTTCAAATTCTTAATTCGCTTAGATGTAATCTTGAAAATTTCTAAGTTACAAAAAAAAACCTGAAACAGAAAAAGATTAAAAAGGATGGTAAGGGGTGGTAGTGATAAAATGAAGTGGGTGACAGTCCCACGTGACTGGTCACCAATTATCGGTGGATGTCATGGTTGGCTTCATATCAACGCTAACAGCCGAAAGATATATGCCCCAAAATCACATTTCAAACAAAGTCACAAAACCAACACATTACTCACCTAAAAAGATAACACTAACAAAAAGTTGGGAAAAAAGTTGGTTTACTATCATTAACTCATTTGACAAAGTTAACACTGCCCATCTTTCCTTCTATCGTTTTGGTTGGGCACTATAACTTGGCCTTTTTCTCCATTTTCCATCTCTTCTACTTTCTTTTCCTTTCACTTTTCAGTCATAGGCTAGTGGCTCCTCTCCTGTAGTCTCTCTCGTTTGTTGGACAAATTAGGTGAAAGGAATACTGTAAGTAAAACAGTGAATTATAATCCAATCAAAAAGGTCATTACGCTTAGTAAATATTATGCTTAACAAATTCATCTTCTTTCTTTATTTTAATTTTTTGGCTCTGAGGCTTGAACAAGGAATCTTTTAACAGGAAAAGCTTACGTGTAGTGAATAATATGCTTAACAAATGGAGTTTATTTACACACATTTAGCTCAAGTCAAACATATTAAACTACTTTCGTTTATATGATGATAACCAAGTGAAGGAGAATTGAACTTATTCTTTTTTTCCCCGATAACTAAGTTCCGTAATTATATGAATATATAAGTACACCCGCCTATGTATAAGTCTAGTCACAAATTCTTAGGGATCGTTTAGTACGCACGATAAGGTGGGATAATATGTGATACTAAATTTATATTATGTAATTGACTGGCAGTAAATTTATACGTCAATCAAACATAGTATAAACTTTGTCCCAAACTTAATCTTGGATATTCTATCTTATCCCATCAAACTTAATATTATTTTATCCATAATCTCATAACTATAATCTCGAAATAATTTAATCTGCGTATCAAACGACCCCTAGAATTAAGTCTTTTGAGCAATTAGAAATAGGAGGATTAAGATATATATATGTAGCATCCATTTAAAATGTTTGAACAATCACAGCTGTCCAACGCGAGCATAAAGTTTGATTCGGTTATTGTGATATAGCAAATATCTTAAACAATCACTAACAAGATTTTCTTATGTCACGCTCTGTATGTTTAAGAAATTCCATGATTCTCCTTAATGCATAAGAATCCTAAAGTTGACAACCTTTTGAAACTACAAGAGCCTAGCTAAGACTTCCAATTACTTAGCTACTATACTACTCTTTCCCTTTTATTCCCCCCTTTAATTAATTCTAGTGGCTTTCCCTCCTTTTAATTTCCTCTTTCTTTCTACCTCTCAATTCCTCTCCCACATATATTGCTAGCGGTTAGGTATAACAGCTAGAAGAAATTAGTGATAGGAAATGAAAGAGGATTAGATACATATGGATCAAGAAATCTCTAGTAAAGATGATTTCTTTCCAAGAAATAAGCAGCAAAATTACCATGCTGCCACTGGCAATAATACGAGTGATAGACTGAAGAGAGATGAATGGAGTGAAGGAGCAGTTTCATGCCTTCTCGAAGCTTATGAAGCTAAATGGATACTCCGTAACAGAGCTAAGCTCAAGGGACAAGATTGGGAAGACGTAGCGAAACATGTGTCGGCGCGTGGCAATTCCACGCGATCTCCTAAGACACAGACGCAGTGTAAGAACAAAATTGAGTCGATGAAGAAACGGTACCGATCGGAATCCGCCACCGCCGCTGATGCTTCTTCGTGGCCGCTCTATCCTCGCCTTGACCTTTTGTTACGTGGAAATAATGCTTCCGCAGCTTCCACTTCTGTTATTCCTCCTCCACCGCCGGCTGTGGTGGAACCACCGCAGCCGGCAGCTGTACTACCGCCACCTCCTATTCCGGTTCCTCCGCCTCCTCCACCGCCGCTGCCGACGGCTGTGCCAATTGGGAATGGTGGTCAGAATTCGAATGGGTCTAATGGTGTTGATAGAGCTGCAAAGGTTAGTCAAGCGTACTCTATATGCATCCATTTTCTCAAATTATTTGTTTTACAATTTTAACTACGATTATTCACTATTTTCAATTCAAAAAAAAAAAGAATCATAATATATCTTAATTTGAAATAATTATGATCTTGATAGAGGGAGACATAAATCCCTATGTATGTTTGTATGATTTTTTAACGCACTCATCGCCACCAGGTTTCGAGAATATGCTTCAATTCTAAATGGTTAGTAGTTGAAATAATTGTATAAGAAAAGAGATATAGCGTTGGTGCTTAAAATGATAGTTTTGCATTATTAATGTTATGAATTAACGACGAAGAGAAATTTGAACCCCACCTTTTGGAAAAAGTGTTTTTCTGCTCCCTCATCATGCACTTTTGTTTTCTGGTCAGAGTCGTTCTGAATGTTTAATTTAGTCTTAGCTTATACAAAATAGAAGCAACAAATTATGATAATAATAATAATAATAATAATAATAATAATAATAATAATAATAATAATAATAATAATAATAATAATAATAATAATCAAGTAATGCATTTAATTAATGAACAATGAACCACCTTTTAACTCAGAGAGCTCCTCATTTGCGATTTCACTAACAAATACTTCCTGAAGGAGATATTTAAAATAGCACACCTTTCCATGTATTTGGTGTGTTTATGATTAAGTAAATGATCATTTGAAGATTATATTTGGATAAAAAGATATTAAAGTCTAGTTTTCTTAATTTTAAATATGTGAAAAAGGATTACTTCGGAAAACATGGTTTAATTTTGAGCTATATAGAAAACATGGTTTAATTTTGAGCTATATAGAAAACATGGTTTAATTTTGAGCTATATATACGAAATCGATCTGTAGGATTAAAGTTATATACTCTATAATATAAAACTTATCCACTTAAGTAACAAGAACATACAAACTTTGAAATGTTATTTTCAAGCACTAGCTAGAACGAAATCCATCACATCGATCTAGCTTCCAATAACGATATGTCTCAAGTTCACAACGTATGCATGCGACAATATTTTAAAGTACACTCAGACACAAGAAGGGGTTGACTACTTGACTTGTGTCTTGACCGATTTTGCAATTTCATAGAATCTGGGTTTTTGAATGTAACAAAATACACAAACAAAAGTAAAGTGTGAAATTCAAACTGCACAATAACTTTTACGTGGAAAACCTCCATGTTTAAAGAGTAAAAATCACGACTTACCCCAGTAAAATTTGACTCCAAACTTTTCTAATTTCAAAGAGGGATTTTAGGTTACAACTTTATAATCAAGAAAACTAACAATAATGCCCTTCCCCTACAATCAACTTTATTGTAGCTACCCCTTCCCAAACTAATTCTAGTCTAGGAAGCTAATACAAAAACTCAAAGTTTGCGTGCTAACATATTATTACACTTCTCAAAAATAATTAGGTTACAATTAAGAGCAATTGACTCAAATCCAAAACAACTAAAGAACTTAAGCAGCTTCGTCTCCTGGACCTGGTTCTTCAGTTGAGCTGCGTAAATCCTTGAAAGCACTTTCTTGCCAAGAGTTATTATTTGCCTTGAATAAATTCTATGCTAGTGCAAAATAATGGTAGCCTTGTAACAACAATAATGCGGTGCTTTATATAGGAATGAGGTTGAGCAAAAAATCTTTTCCAAGTTAAGGCTCCAAAACCTAAAGTACTTCGGTCACCTCCTTAAGAAACATATATCTTAAAAGGATTCTATTTGGATTTTCCTTAACCAGACTCCTTCACGCCTCTTCCTTTCCATGCAAGTCTTCCCGTAATTAATCTTCCCATGTTGGACACAAGTTCCTCCTGTTAATATTTTCCTTTTAGATTACTATCACGATTTTTTCAACTTTAGCCGAAATTGATTTTCCAATCATGATTGCACTAGGAGACGTCCTTCTACTTCAGATCAGTAGGCTTCAAGCAACTTGGTTCTTTTACAATCATCCCAACTTGGTTTGTCAATCATCAAAACCAACTTAGCTCAGCTCAAATATCTTCTTTTTTTTTCTGTCCTCTTTTACTCAAGTATCAAATTTATTTGTGAAAAAAGTAGCAATTATGAAATTAACTTGCACGATAGTAGGAGTTACTCATAAAACCATACTTCAAAAACTGCGCATCTTAACAATTAATTTGTATAGTACTATACATCTTTTTTAAGGAGCATGAAATTAAAGTTCCCTAAGTTGTTTTTTCAGGAAGACATAATGGATGCCAAATTGTCGGACAATGCAGCATCAGACAAACATGCAATGGATACAAACAGCAGCACGCCGGCCCTCTACAGCGACGACAAGAGCAAGTCGAAGAATGTGAAACTGAGATCAATGGAGAAAAAATCAAAGAACAAGCGAAAGAGGGCAGAAGGGTGGGAAATTGGGGAGAGTATAAGGTTACTAGCAGAAGTAGTAGTAAGGTCAGAGCAAGCAAGAATGGAGACAATGAGAGAGATTGAGAGAATGAGAGCAGAAGCTGAGGCCAAAAGAGGTGAAATGGACCTCAAGCGAACAGAAATAATTGCCAATACCCAACTTGAGATTGCTAAGCTCTTTGCAAGTATTACTAAAGGAGTTGACCCTTCTTTGAGAATTGGAAGAAGTTGAGAAATAATTAGTACTGCGGAAAATAACGTTCTCTCCATCTTTTACTGATATCTTCTTGACCCACTGCCTAATGGAAGACATTTTATTTAGATTACTGACTAGCAGTTCCATTTTCTTGCTGATTTGTATCCTTAAGATCTTTACAGTATCACTTCTTTCTTTGAAAATGACAGACGAATAATCCATCAATCGACTGTGTCTTAATCTCAAATTAAACTAATTAAAATCGGCTATGTAAATCATCTATATTCATTTTTGCTCTATTGATATTCATTTTGTTTAAATAATGAATAATTTGTTTATCAAGACACATTAAAGGTCATTTCAGTGTTGCCTAAATATCACGCATGCACGGAATATATGTTTCTAGCGAACATCAGACCAAGTTTTTAGTGTAAATACAACAACTACATCAGAATCACAAATAATTGGTATCACTATGTGGACGGCGACATCGGATTGTATAAGAGAGGCGGCGAGAGAGGTGTTAGGGGTATCGAAGGGTTACTCTGGCAGGCACCGAGGCGACTGGTGATGGAATGACACGGTCCAAGGTAAAGTGAAAGCAAAGAAAGCGACCTGCATCGATTTTTAGTGAAGAACACCGACGAGGAGCCAAGGAGAGCGAACCGAGTAAGATATAAGGAAGCTAGGAAGGAGGCAAAATTAGCGGTCACGGAGGCTAAGACTATTGCGTTTGGTTGGTTGAATGAGGAACTGAGGGGCAAAGGTGGGGATAAGAAGTTATTTTGGCTGGCCAAAGCGAGAGAGAGGAAGGCTCGTGACCTGCATCGAGTGAGGTGCATTAAAGACGAGAAAGGTAGAGTATTGATTGTAACGACCCGATCGGTCGTTTTAAACATTTACACTTCGCTCGGTTGTTTGAGGGCATGAGTAGCTTCATATAATGTAATATGACTTATGTGAATCGTCGGTTTTGGTTTTCAAGTTATTCAGAATTGATTTGAAAGAATGATTCTCAGCTAGAAGCTTTAAATTTGATAGAGTCGATCAAGTATGACTTTTTATGAATTTGAACCCGGAACGGAGTTCTGATTGTTCCATTAGCTCCGTTGGGTAATTTCGGACTTAGGAGTGCGTCCGGATTGTGATTCGGAGGTCCGTAGTTGAATTTGGTACGAAATGGCGAAAATTGAAATTTTAGAAAGTTTGACCGGGAGTGAACTTTTTGATATCGGATTCGGATTATGATTCCGGGAATTGGAATAGCTTCGTTATGTTATTTGGGACTTGTGCGCAAAATTTGAAGTCATTTCGGATTGATTTGCTATGTTTCGGCACGAGTTATTGAATTTGAAAGTTCGAAGTTTATAGATGTCGATTTGAGGTGCGATTCATCGTTTTGATATTGTTATGCTTGATTTGAGGCCTCGAGTTGGTCCGTATTATGTTATTGGACTTGTTGGTATATTCGGGCGTGGTCCCGAGTGGCTCGGGCGTGTTTCGGATTGATTTCAGAGCTTTTTGGAAATTTTGGCTAGGTTCATTGCTGTTGGTTCTGGTGTGACCGCACCTGCGGCTGGTTTGCGCAGGTGCGGTGGTCGCAAAAGCGAAAGTGGGGCCGCAGAAGTGGCACAAAAGCAAAGGTGATGAAACCCCGGGTTACGTGCTATGTGATTGATGATGAGGTGACGCGCATACTAAGTGGCAGGCGTGTGGGCGTGCACCCGGTGAATTGTGACTCCTTTGTTTTCATGGCACTGTTTAGTGGCCCTATTTTGTTGATATCTGTGTTTTCACCACGTGATTAAGTAACTGAACTGTGAATCATGCTAGCTATCCTGTTTGGGCCTTATGCTGATATTGTTAGGACCCATAGTGGTCACTTCTTACTATCATCTCACTAATTTCATTGATATTTCGTACTCAGTCATATTCATGCATTCATATCATATCTCAGTCTCAGTTGTTACTTATTGATACATCATATCATTGTTCCGGGTCAGTTTACAAGACATTGTGAGTCCTTGGGTGAGACTGGAGAGATTGATGACTAAATAAGGCCGAGAGCCTGATTATGAGTGACAGCTATGGGATCGGGCTGCACGCCGCAGCATGCTATATTGATTTATACATGGATCTGGCTTATAATAGTGCTTGAGCTGTGGGAGCCCCTCCGGAGTCTGTAACACACCCCCAGTGAGCGCGAATGATATTATTGAGGGATGGATTTCCCTGGATATGGATTTGTCCGAAGTACTTGATACCTGGAGATGGATTTCTCCACAGGGTTAGATTGCCCTTTTTCCTCGGTACTGAGTGACTGATGGTCAGTGATGTATATATTCTGGGATAGATCTTCCCTGGGCCGTATGGGCTATATACAGTACCGAGTGGTTGAGCATGATGAGTGGAAAGTGTGAGCCAGTGAGATTGAGTACTCTAAGAGTGTGAGTACATGATTCATCTCTGAGATACATGGAATTAGCATGCACACATGACATACATGCATAGAGACGCATCTTTCCTCGTGTTGTACGGTATCACGTCATTTATGACTTTTACACACATTGATATGTGAGCATAGAGAGGTATTTCACACTTGCTATCTGGAAAGGAAATGAAACATCTTACTTATTTTTGGAAAGGAATTTTGGAAAGATTTACAGTTTTCAAATTATCTCATACTTTTCGACGATTTCGGTAAAGGATTTGGGTTTTCACTGTTATTCTTGAAAACTATTTTCGGAAAATTGTGATAAAGCTGAGCATTTTATTTCTGAATTGCTTTCTTATTTATATGCCCTACGTTGTTATAAACTGCTATTGGTTATTGGTGTTGGACCCGACCTATGTTCCAGCTCGTCACTACTTTCAACCTAAGGTTAGGTTTATTACTTACTCAGTACATGGGGTTGGTTATACTGATACTACACTTCTGCACATTGCGTGCAGATGTTGGTTGTTGTTGTTGCTGTGCTTGATGGTTGCCGGATTTGAAGATGTATATGCGTTCCTATTGTAGCTGTCTCTTGTTCATGGTAGCCTTAGATTTATAAAAATTCTGTTTATGTACTTTTCAAACAGAAGGTGTATTTACTTCATATCAGCTTTGTAAGCTCTATTCTTAGAAGCTCATGATTTGTACTACCAGTTCTTGGGGAATGCATAAGATTAAGACTTTTCATTACTTAATTACTTTATAAAATATTATTGGAATTGGTTGGTGGTTAATTGGCTTACCTAGCGGGTTGGGTTAGGTGCCATCACGACTAGTCGGATTTTAGGTCATGACAAGGTGGTATCATAGCTCTAGGTTCATAGGTTCTACAAGTCATGAGCAACTGTCTAGTAGAGTCTTGAGGATCAATATAATGACGTCCATACCTATCTTCGAGAGGCTACATGACATTTAGGATATACTTCCCATCTTTCTTTCATTATCGTGCGGCATTGATTCAGCTTGAAGTGTAATCCTTCGAATTCCTTCCACGCATTCGTATGCACACGTGAGCGCTCGGTATCGGCTGTGCAGGGACAGCTGGTGATTTCCTGGATGAGGGCCAGATGTGATTTCTGTGTGTTGATGATGGACCAGTCTGGGGGACTTGAGGCTGGGTTTTGACGGTGGCTTGAGCACGGAGACTTCGGTTATGTGAAAACGTGTTTGTGGGACTTATATGTCCGGTGGTATCCCTGTTAGAGGAATTTATGATTGGATGACTATGGGGTGAGTATGATGATACTGCGAAATGTGTTCAGATTGTTCGAATGTGACGAGAAAAGTTTACTTGAGATATAGCAAGGACTATGGGGTGTCTGATTTCTGTCTTGATTTGGCGTATGGTCTCGAGTTATGGGTGTGTTGAGGAATCTCTCATGTTGTTTAGTTGTGGAGTGAAGTAGATTCTCATGTCTTGTTGATGAGTTCAGAATCAAGAAGATTAAGTGATTGTGTAGTGGTCGTGACTATGGAAGGGTATAGAGAGATGTCGGTTCGAGGCAGAGCAGGCGGGTTATCTCCTGCGAGGTGTCCTGAGATTGTGTGGTCCTTATGATATTTTGTAGAGATTTCTCTTTTACTAGTGAATGATATATGTTGCAATTTGAGTTTGGATTTCTTGTGGAAGTTAGCTTGACTATTACAAGGGTGAATGCGAGATTTGGAGACGATTTAAAGTATTATATGGTTTGTATTACATGAGCTTGCGAAGGATTTAGTTAAATTTCAGTGCGGGATTCTGGCAGTGATAGAGTATGGGTATCGTGATGTTATCGAGTGTTTTGTTCTGTGGCCTTGAGCCAAGAGGGGGAGTCTGCTATCGACGAGTTGATTGCACAGTTATGTGTTATATTGGTTTCGATTTGGGGTATAATGGTGAATCAGTTATGACTTGCAGGCGTCGAGATCAAGGATGACTCGGGTAAAGGAATTTCTGGATACAGGTTGCATTACACTCTATGGGTATACGGGAATCATAAAATAACTGAGTGGTTATTCGCGAAGGATGTAGTGTACATGGAGTAGGAATTTGCTCGGTTGCTTAGGAGTGGGTTACTCCTTTGGGTGTCGTCGTGCCAATGGGGCACCAGTCGTTTGGCCTGTTTGGGGTGGTGTAATTGAGATTTGAGCAGAATATTGACTCTCGAAAATGGTTCTAATAGACTCAAGAATTATATGTAGTGATTTGGAATTTTCAAGATTGGTACATAGCTAGAAACTGAGAGTTACATTGGATGGTGTCGAGACTTGTGGCATTTTTATATCATTGTGGATTATGCATTTCTGCGTTGAGAAGGTGAAGGAAATAGTCTTAGGTTCACATAAGGTCTCTTTAGAGTGGGTATCTCGGGTGTGGTTCTTTAGGGTGCTTAAGAGGGAAGTCGACGGCTTATGGGCCTTAGGGCGTTGTGGTTTTATACTAGGGTCTCTTGTGTGGTGAATTTTAGTTAAGGATTGTGGTGTTCCAGCAAGGAGAAGTATCAATTTGAAGGCAATTTGGAAGGGACTTGGAGAAATAGGACAACGTGGCAGTAGGTTGGATCAGCACAGTAATGGAGATAATCAGTTCTTTGGGTACTTATGATGTGGCTAGTCTCCACAGGTGTTTCATGGCAATGCTCTTGGGTTTTGATGACCTGCGTGGCTGGGTGAGTTAGAGAGATTCAGTTCTGATAGCTTGGTTGTGTGCAAATGGGTTTCAAAGAGTTCCCACTGGGTTTTACCACGGTTCGAGGAGTATATTTCCTACCGGCGTGAAAAATATGTTGCGTATTAGGATTTTCTCCGGGATGGGATCAAATGGAAAGTTCTTGGCTAATTAAGTGTGCAGTTGGTGGTGACTAGAAGTGGATTACGAAGCTCTCGTATTTTTTGTATGATGGCATGGTATGTGCGGTGTATTGTGTAGGATTGAGAATTGCATGTGTAAGGTCACGGTTCAATTTTGAAGGGAAGGTCATAAGTCCTTAGGCAGCATAGACAGTTTTGGACGACTAGGTAAATGATATTACTATCTGGTATGGCTTGATGAGGGTATACATTTCAGAAGGGACAATTTGTTTTGATTTATGGATACCTCATTGGTATTGCGGCACTCTCTTATTTGATCGACTGCTGATGTTCAAATTTTGCTTTGTGGCACAGAAGAATTATAGAAGTATTCCTCGTGGGATGATCGTGTATTGGAAAAGAGTTAGACATTCAGGCGGTGGAGTTGAGATCAGATATGGTGATTCGTGTGTTCTATCGATTTGGAGACTGGGAGTCCTTATGAGTAAATTGTTTCGTGGTTGTGGACTGTGAAAACGTAGCCAAGGTTAGTCAGAAGGTAGTATGTGTTGTGATTCAGTTATTGTGGACTTTCGGAGGGTTATTTATCTATTGTGGGTGACGAGAGTTGATGTGGGGTTCATTGGTAGGCCCAATATGGATGTGTGTTCTGCACCGAGTCGGATTGGTTGGCTCCATACTGCTATTGTTAAGGGATGTGCCATTCGGTTGTTGTTGAGCTTATTCGTGTTCTGAGACGATCTGTGAGTTACTCTTATATGCTACGAGGAGTTGTGATTCGTTGGTTATATGCACATATAGTGCAGTTTTATTGTGGTCTTATGGCAGAATTTGAGCGAGAAGAGTATTGAGTATTGCTTAGTTGATGGCGTATTGGTTATGTTCTTTCGGGTTTGTGGGGCATGGTGTCATTTTCTTCTCTGTGGTTATGGTAATGCACTTTGAGTACTTGATATTGAATTGCGCATGGTTATTGATTTTTAGCAGGGTGGCTTGAGGTATTTCATATGGACCAGTATTGGGATAGGGTCGCGCATTGCATCAGAGTTATGCGGAAATATGATCCTTTGTGTTAGATTCGTGTGTTATGGTTCTATAGTGTGTGATGGGTTTAAGCATTTTGTGGTGGTGGTACTTGATGAGCTTGCGGGACGGTTCTCTCGTTTGAGTTATTTTTCCATGATTGAGTACATTTGGAATGTTGCTTATTGGTGCACGGATTGCACGGGTTGTGGATTTAGATTGTATGGGTGCGTCATGTCACTGGAGTGGTCGTGTTGGATGAGATGAGGTCACTGGACCTAGAATGGATGCTATCGGATTTGATTGTGGTATATTTGGAAGGATAATATCGGAAGTCAGCTTAGAAATTGGCTATAATTCTTGTAGAAGGAGAGGGAGCTCCATGACTTGTTGGTCTGATGAATGGTATGAGTTTTTGCGTGTTTCTTTCATCATCGGCAGTGTACGAAGGTTTTAGGACGAGGTTTGGTTTGACATGAGGTTTATTGCCGAAATAGGGTTGTTTGAGCAGCTATTGTGATTAGAAATCATTTCTTCGAGTATTTGAGATATGTGGTATATCATGCGATTGTATCTTGGGTTATGGTTGCGGCTTGGTACAACTTGTTCAGACTTATATAGTGTGTAGATACGAGATTCTGATCTTATAGATATTGTGGATGTTGGAAATTGGATTCTAAGGTTTATGGGTTAGGTTGAATTAAGGAACTACAGTCATGTTGTGTTGTCGGGCCTATATGGGATAGGGTGACGTGAGATCACCCCCGGGTATGTGCATGGCAAGGTTATACGGCGGTTTGATGACTTTGAGAACAACTCTGGACACGTTCGAGGACGAACGTATGTTTAAGTGGGGGAGGATGTAACGACCCGACCGGTCGTCTTGAGTATTTACACTTCGCTCGATTGTTTGAGGGCATGAGTAGCTCCGTATGATGTAATATGACTTATGTGAATCGTCGGTTTTGGTTTTCAGGTTATTCAGAATTGATTTGAAAGAATGATTCTCAGCTAGAAGCTTTAAATTTGATAGAGTCGACCAAGTTTGACTTTTTGTGAATTTGAACCCTGAACGGAGTTCTGATTGTTCCATTAGCTCCGTTGGGTGATTTCGAACTTAGGAGCACATCCGGATTGTGATTCGGAGGTCCATAGTTGAATTTGGCTTGAAATGGTGAAAGTTGAAATTTTGGAAAGTTTGATCGGGAGTGGACTTTTTGATATCGGATTTAGATTGTGATTCCGGGAATTGGAATAGCTTCGTTATGTTATTTGGGACTTGTGCACAAAATTTGAAGTCATTAGGGATTGATTTGCTATGTTTCGGCACGAGTTATTGAATTTAAAAGTTTAAAGTTCATAGATTTCGATTTGAGGTGCGATTCATCGTTTCGATGTTATTATGCATGATTTGAGGCCTCGAGTAGGTCCATGTTATGTTATTGGACTTGTTGGTATATTCGGGCGTGGTCCCAAGGGGCTCGGGCGTGTTTTGGATTGATTTCAGAACATTTTGGAAATTTTGGCTAAGGTTCATTGCTGCTGGTTCTAGTGTGACCGCACCTGCGGCTGGTTTGCGCAGGTGCGGTGGTCGCAGAAGCGACAGTGGGGCCGCAGAAGCGGCGAGTGGTGCAAAAGCGAAGATTGTTGGTGCACCTGCGCTTGCGCAGAAGCGAGGGGTTATCCGCAGGTGCAGAAGGGCCAGTCTCCATGGGCTTTGCAGATGCGAGGCATCATCCACAGAAGCGGTGGTCGCAAATGCGACAATTTGACCGCAAATGCGGATTCGCTGGGCAGAATGTTAATAAGTTCGAGGGTTGGTCATTTTTATCACATATTGAGCTATGGACTTCGGAATGGAATGATTTTTGGAGCAAATTTTATTATAAGGATTGGGGTAAGTGTTCTCTACTCAGTATTGATTACATTTCATGAATCTATCTTCATTTTTGGCAATTGGTTGATGAATTTTAGAGAGAAATTGGGAGTTTTGGCCTAAAGTTTCATAATAGGAATTTTTGAGTTTTGAACACCGATTTGGAGTCGGATTTGAGTGAAACTAGTATGGTTGGACTCGTAATTGAATGGGTTGTCGGATTTTGGGAGTTTTGTCCAGTTTCGAGGCGTGGGCCCTGGTGTGATTTTTGGCCGATTTTGGGCTTTTGATTAAAGATTCGACCTTTTCGATTGGGATTGGTTCCTTTAGCATTATTTGATGTATTTGAGTTGTTTTTAGTTAGTTTCGAGCCGTTTGGAGGTCGGAACGTGCGGGATGGCATTTTGGAGCATCGCTTGGCTTGCTCGGTGTTGGTATTGGCTTGTTCGAGGTAAGTAACTCTTCTAAACTTAATATTGAGGGTATGAAATCCCGCATTACGTGCTATGTGATTGATGATGAGGTGACACACATGCTAGGTGACGGGCGTGTGGGTGTGCACCCAGTGAATTGTGACTCTTTTGTTTTCATGGCACTGTTTAGTGGCCCTATTTTGTTGATATCTGTGTTTTCACCACGTGATTAAGTAACTGAACTGTGAATCATGCTAGCTATCATGTTTAGGCCTTATGCTGATATTGTTAGGACCCATAGTGGTCGCTTCTTACTATCATCTCACTGATTTCATTGATATTTCGTACTCAATCATATTCATGCATTCATATTATATATCTGTCTCAGTTGTTACTTATTAATACATCATATCATTGTTCTGTATCAGTTTTCATGACATTGTGAGCCCTTGGGTGAGACTGGAGAGATTGATAACTGAGTGACACCGAGAGCCTGATTATGAGTAACAGCTATGGGATCGGGCTGCACGCCGCAACATGCTATATTGATTTATACCTGGATCTGGCTTATGATAGCGCTTGGGATGTGGGAGCCCCTTCGAAGTCTGTAACACACCCCCAGTGAGCGCGGATGATATTATTGAGGGATGGATTTCCGTGGACATGGATTTGTCCGAAGTACTTGATACCTGGAGATGGATTTCTCCACAAGGTTAGATTGCCCTTTTTCCTCGGTACTGAGTGACTGATGGTCAGTGATATATATATTCTGGGATAGATCTTCCCTGGGCCGTATGGGCTATATACAGTACCGAGTGGTTGAGCATGATGAGTGGAAAGTGTGAGCCAGTGAGATTGAGTACTCTAAGAGTGTGAGTACATGATTCATCTCTGAGATACATGGCATTAGCATGCACACATGACATACATGCATAGAGACGCATTTTTCCTCATGATGTACGGTATCACATCATTTATGACTTTTACACACATTGATATGTGAGCATAGAGAGGTATTTCACACTTGCTATCTGGAAAGGAAATGAAACATCTTACTTATTTTTGGAAAAGATATTTGGAAAGATTTACAGTTTTCAAATTATCTCATACTTTTCGACAATTTCGGTAAAGGATTTGGGTTTTCACTGTTATTCTTGAAAACTATTTTCGGGAAATTGTGATAAAGCTGAGCATTTTATTTATGAATTGCTTTCTTATTTATATGCCCTACGTTGTTATGAACTGCTATTGGTTATTGGTATTGGACCCGACCTATGTTCCAGCTCGTCACTGCTTTCAACCTAAGGTTAGGTTTGTTACTTACTCAGTACATGGGGACAATTGTACTGATACTACACTTCTGCACATTGTGTGCAGATGTTGGTTGTTGTTGTTGCTGTACTCGATGGTTGCCGGATTTGAGGATGTACCTGCGTTCCTATTGTAGTTGCCCCTTGTTCATGGTAGCCTTAGATTTATAAGAACTCTGTTTATGTACTTTTCAAACAGAAGGTGTATTTACTTCATATCAGCTTTTTAAACTCTATTCTTAGAAGCTCATGATTTATACTACTAATTTTTGGGGAATGTATAAGATTAAGACTTTTCATTACTTAATTGCTTTATAAATTATTATTGAAATTGGTTGGTGGTTAATTGGCTTACCTAGCGGATTGGGTTAGGTGCCATTACGACTAGTCATATTTTGGGTCGTGACATTAATTGAAGAGACCCAGATTAAGCAAAAATGGCACGCATACTTTCATAAACTTCTTAATGAAGAGGGGGACGATAACATCGTGCTTGGGGAATTGGGGCACTCTAAGAGTTACCGAGACTTTAGGTACTGTAGGCGTATTAAGGTTGAGGATGTCGTGGGAGCTATGCATAACATGAGTCGGGCCAAAGTGACCGGACTAGATGATATTCCAGTAGAATTTTAGAGGTATGTGGATAGAGCAAGCTTGGAGTGGCTGACTGGGCTGTTTAATATTATTTTCAGAACGGAGAGGATGCCAAATGAGTGGAGATGGAGTACGATGATTCTGATGTACAAGAACAAAGGTGATATCCACAATTGTAACTACTATAGGGTCATCAAGTTACTAAATCATACCATGAAAGTTTGGGAGAGGGTGGTGGAAGGAAGGGTAAGGAGAGTAGTGTCTATATCAGAAAACCAGTTCGAGTTCATGCCGTGCCGTTCTACTAAGGAAGCTCTCCACCTTATCATGAGGTTGGTAGAACCGTACAGGGATAGGAAGAGGGATTTACACATGGTATTTATTGACCTAAAGAAGGGGCATGACAAGGTCCCTAGGGACGTGCTTTAGAGATGCCTGGAGGTGAAAGATGTGCGGGTAGCTTACATTAGAGCAATAAAGGATATGTATGATGGAGCTAAGACTCGGGTTAGGACAATGGGAGGTGACTCTGAGCTTTTTTTGGTGGTTATAAGGTTACACCAAGGATCTGCGCTCAACCCATTCTTATTTGACCTGGCGATGGACACCATAACACACCATATTCAAGGGGAAATACTATGGTGTATGTTGTTCGCTGATGATATAGTTCTGATTAATGAGATGCGAGGCGGCTTAACGAGAGATTGGAGGTATGGAGGCAGGTCTTGTAGTCCAAAAGTTCCAAGTTGAGTAGGACTAAGACGGAATATCTGGAGTGTAAGTTCAACTGCGTGACGGGGGAAGAGGACGTGAAAGTGAGGCTCGACTCACAAGTCATCCCCAGGAGAGAAAGTTTTAAGTACCTAGGATCGATTATCCAGGGAGATGGGGAGATCGACGAAGATGTCACGCACCGTATTGGGGTGGGGTGGATGAAATGGCGGTTAGTGTCTGGAGTTATGTGTGATAATAATGTGCTACCGAAACTTAAAGGTAAGTTCTATAGAGCGGTGATTAGGCCGTCCATGTTGTGTGGAGCTGAGTGTTGGCCAGTCAAGAATTCATATATCCAGAAGATGAAAGTAGCCGAAATGAGGATGTTGAAATGGATGTGCGGACGCAATAGGCTGGATAAGATTAAGAATGAAGATATTCGGGAGAGGGTTAGGCCGTCCATGTTGTGTATTGTTACAGATATATTCTTTTGTTCTTTTCTGATATTATTGTCTCTTCTATTGAGCCGATGGTCTCCCGGAAATAACCTCTTTATTCCTCCGGGTAGGGGTAAAGTCTACGTACACTCTACCCTTCCCAAAACCCACTAGTGGGATTCTACTAGGTTGTTGTTGTTGTTATATGAATTTTTTTTACTTCTATTATATATTGTTGTTAGTTAAGTTCACATTAAGCTTAGAGAGCTTGAATGTTATTTTAGACAACTTCCATCCATATGACTATAGATTTACCTTGTCCCTTTTTATCACATTCAATCATTATAGTACCACACTGTAAGTATGGACGAGTGAATATGGTGGTTTAATTAGACCCTCTAAATGATGTAATTATTCAAACTCTTATATATGAGTGTAAATACCATTTAACACGTAGAAACGACACCGGGTAGTCACTCTAAAGGACTGCTATTTAAGAATTAGCAAGTGCGTTCCGAATTTAGTTTTTCAATTCAAATTTTCGGATAAAAATGTTCTGAATTGTCTTGAAATTAAAATTTTTAGTTTTTAATTTCAAAAAATTAATAAGTATTGGTTAATCTCTAAATAGCATTCCTAAGAATGATAATATGTGTACTTGGTGATATTTTCCTTATGAGAAGGCCCAATCCATAAGAATGGAATTTAATTTTTCAAAAGAATTACTACTTACTATATAGTCGGATTTTGGATAATTCTTTGCTCCTTTCACAGACTCCTCCTTAAACCCCTAACACAGTCGTTCCTAAACAAACACAGAGAGTAGTGAGTGAGGCAGAGCAGATAAAGAGAGTTAAGAATGCAATCTGCGACCCTCTCTTTTCACCCTTCGGCTCCGCCACCCCAAACTTCAGCTTGTCACTTCTCCTCTAATCAGCTTAAATATTCACTCTTCTCATACACTTGTCCAACTCCTAGGCGCTCTCCACTGTCTACTCAAACCCTTTCAAGAAAATCCATTTGCAAAACCCCAGCTGTAGCAGCTGGCAAATATGTCAGAGAGGATTATCTTGTGGTATATTTTCCTTCTTTTTTCTTTTTCTTTTTTCGTTCAATTTCTTTAGCTTCTTAATTTTATTTTAATATTTCGAAATTCGGTTATTGGGTTTTATTCTTCTGCTGGGAACCTTTAGAAAATTTCATATGAATTTGGAGAGTTGGAAATATGTGCGTGCTTTCTTGTACAGAACATTGCGGATAAGGTTCTGTAACACTGGATAAAAAAGTTGTTTTAAAATCATTTCTATTTGTAAATTCTTTTAACAAAGTATTGTGAATTCTTTTAATTCTTTTGTTTCTAATGAACATAACTATGTAACAATGCTAATTCCATTTCTTTTATTTTTTATTGTTTTGGGATTGCAGAAGAAGGTGTCTGCAAAAGATATTCAAGAACTGATAAAGGGAGAACGGAATGTGCCACTGATTATTGACTTCTATGCCACATGGTGTGGTCCTTGTATTTTGATGGCTCAAGAACTTGAAATGGTTGGTTTGGATTTCATACGACAATGTCTTAAGCTTTTTTTAGTTACTGCTACAGATGCTATAATTAGTTCAAAGTTGGGATTGTTGGAATGAATGCTCTAGAGGATTGTACCATAGTTCAAATGGACTAGATATCTTTACATGGAATGTACAAGTTTTCGTTTATCTAAACCTCATATATGAGGACAAAAACATCTTTGGTCTTAGAGTGGAAGAAGCGAGGGTGTGGGTTTGAAGTGGTCTAATTTAATGGAGTGGACATTTTTCTATCAAAGTCAATAGTGTATGTAAGTTAGACCAGATAACTTTGGAATAATCACCATTTGTCAATCCTGGTAGGCTATCCTTCTGAACTCTAGGGAAACCTTACACTCATTGTTATGGTATATTTGAAAATATATCAAGTCGAATCTGCACAATTCTAAGTGCCTACACTCAATTATTGAAAAGATAGAGATAACTCTCAGGTGATTATGATAGTTGTTTTATCGTCAAGCTACCATAGCTTTCACTTGCTTGGGAAAAAAACTTGTGTTGACCTTTTCTTAGGAGTTCATGGTTTCTCTGATAAAAATGAATATAAGTAGAATAGTAGACAAAGTGCATATTGAGATGTTAGTGATATATTCACTTTTCCTAGTTGCTTATTTAACTGTGTCACATTGATGGTGGTGCAAATCGTCCATTATCTAGCTAGTATTAATATGTGGAGTGATAAAAATCTCTATGAGCAGAGGGTTTGTGTTAAATGGATGAGTGCTTCTATGCAGTAAAAGAGAACTATCAGCTAAAGAATAACTATTCTTGTTGCAAACTTCTTTAGAATTAAAAGGTTGTACATTGAAACATTTTAAGTTGAGAAGCTATAAACAACGAAGTTATGGTCTGCTGTCTAGTAAATTTTACCTACTTTTGTATTTGAAAGAAGATTGGTGTTAACCTTAACATTTTGTTATAGTGCGTAATTTCTCAGAGGACTGCGCCTGAAAGCCTAAAATAAATAGCATGTCACAAATTGCAATCAAAGGATTCACTTACTTGTAGCTTTTATTGAGTTTATCCTCTTGAATTGGAATTAGCAAGAGTAAACTCCCCTCTGTTTATGTGATTGCAAGATTGGAGATCCTGCAATCTAATTCAAGTTTAGCTGATATCTTTGAAAACAATAGGAGATGCAGAAAGTATCAAAAGATCTTTTTTAAAGTCAGGTATACTTTTGGTGTATAAGAGATTCTCACCTTATGCATGTGTAGTTGGGCTAGTCAGTTGGATGGTTGTGAGAAAGAGACACAAAACCAAATATAAGTACTTTTGGCACAATCTTGGTGTCATTATTATGAAATATTTTCCACTTATCCCCCAAAAAATTATGAAATCATTGGCTAGAAAGATTTTGCAAATTCAGATATTTATGCGTGCATCTCTATATAGCTCAGAGGTCTTTGTTATTAGAGTTGATCTTTCTACTAATAAGGAGAGAATAATGGCATTACTGATTTGAGACATATGCTTCTTGCTTTGCAAAATTATTCTTTTGTATAATTCCAATTTCATCTGACAGCTTGCTGTAGAGTATGAAAGCAATGCACTTATTGTGAAAGTGGACACAGATGATGAATACGAATTTGCACGTGATATGCAGGTACAACCCACTCAAAATTTGTTCTATTTCAATACTAATACCAATTATGAAGAAAAATATGTGTTTTCTCCCCCGTCACTCTAACTCCTTGTTCTCATCACATATTCTGCTAACTGAAATAATCATTTCTCAGGTTCGAGGACTACCAACGTTGTATTTCATAAGTCCAGATTCAAATAAGGATGCTATTAGAACCGAAGGACTCATCCCAATACAAATGATGCGGGACATCATCAATAATGATTTGTGATGAATAATTCATTAGTGGAACTGTGCATGCCATCCTCTTTACTGGAGCTCAAGTTTGGTATCTGCCTAGCAGTTGTAACGCAAATTTCGCATCTAAAATAATTAGAACAAGTAGTGCAACAAAATGCATTATCTGATGTTAAAATAGAAATGAGTATTTACAAGCTCTCTAAATTGAAACACACTGTTCTTTACTCTTCACGGATGTTCTCAAAGGCTAGCTAGCTGGTCTTTGATTTTGATTTAAGGTTTGATCTTGAATTATACTCAGCATTCGGTTGAAGGAGTTTCTAGTTAGATTCTGAATTTATATTATATGCAATGAACATTTCAACCATAGTCATGAACAAATAATTTGGATTTAATACCGTGCATAAATAATTCTAGCTTTGGGAAAAACATATTTTCTATCTCTATAATTTAGGTACCTATAGATTTGTCCTTTCGTTTCACAAGTTTGGACAGACATTTCATAAAACTCCGAACATGAAGGAAGGATTCTTGGAGACCCAATCATATACTCTTAAGTTCAACAATATAAGAGGAAAGGCATTAAATTCACATGCTTCTCTATTCAAACGGCTAAATAAAATTTTACAAAATTATGAGCAGTGGCCTCAGCATTTTTTTTAAATGACAAGATAGAGGAGAGAAATGTTCAAATCTAGTGTAAGTGAACTATGTTTGAAAGCTATGAGACCCAAAAATTTCCTTGTGATTTGTACAGAATATAAAACAAACATTTTCCTGTTAATGCAGCTAAAGGAAACATTATGCAGAAAAATCCCCAATGCGGACCCCAACGATGACCACATCTGTCTAAATTCAGCAATGACCCCAAATCCATCCCAACTTCTTTGTAACTTTTTACCCCTCTCTATCATCCCGTCTACTCTGGGTACATCCGTCTTCATGGCTGTCAACTGCCCTGGGGCAGCCTCTAATCTAACGCCATCGCACACCCAGCACATTGACTGCCTCCCATTTATATATAAAAGAGGCTAAGGGGTTGCCCTGCTCGCTATCTAGTGATAGGAGAAGTAAAAAGACAAATGCTTCACTGATCATTGCGCTCATCAAGAATAATATCAGCAGGGTCTCCAATCCATGGACGCCCTTCTCTCCATTGAAATTTGATTCTTAGCTTCCCATTAGCATCTACTCCAACAACCTCACCTCTACTCGCATGAGTCTCCATCCCCCATCCCCACCTAGGTGCCATCAGCCCATCTCTGATCTTCACCTTGTCCCCAATTTTAAATGCTCTAATTCTTTCCATTTCCGAGGCCTTGCAGAGCCATAGCCTATCCATAAAGCAGAATGAAACCCAAAGATCACCATCTTCTATGCGGTGCACGACCCCCATACTAGAATGACAGACATCCCCCCACTGGTGTGTTGGGTTAGACACATTCTCCTTAACCCTGACCCAATCACCAACTTGGATTTCCTCTTCCTCAACAAGGTCTACTTCTGAAGGATCAAGCATCCAAGATTTCGAGCCTGCTGGTGTGTAGATTCTTAATTTGCCATCTGCATCAATTGCTGATATATTTCCAACACTTGCATGACTGTGATTTGACCACCCAAACCTTGGCTGCTTCACAGAGTTTCTTACTCTAACACGCTGACCAACTAAGAGCTTATTCACTCTCTCAAGATGGCTGCAATATCCCACCCATTGGTCCTGCTCTCCACAAAAGGCGACAAAGATATTACCATCCCACTTATCTCCTTCATAACTCATTCCTTGCACAACTCCAATGCTACCTGGCCCTACAGATTTCCAACCGCTTGCAATCTCTCTCAACTTGACCCACTCTCCGACTTCAAATGTTGGCTCTATCTCAAGGTCTGCAGGATCTGCTTTCCAGAGACACTGCAAACCAAAAAATGCAACCCTAACTTCTCCATCAGCATTAACACCAGTTATAACACCTCGAGAATCTGGATTAGTGCCTCTCCAGCCCCATCTTGGTTCTACCAGCCCAGCCCTAAACCTAACATGCTGCCCAATTCGAAATCCAGAAACCTTTTCAACGTCAGTGTAATGAGTCATCAGGCGTCCTTTGCGAAAACAGCATGCAAGCTCTAAATAACCAGTGTCTTGAACACTATGCACAACCGCTAGACTTTCTTTCCCAATGCTATACCAATCATAACTGGGTCTAGTTCCCAGGCTTGGTTTAGAATGTACCCAATCACCTACTTCAAATCCTGAAAGCCTTTCTGCGTCTCCAGGAGAAACCTTCCACAAACTGTCTCTCCCAGCAACCTTAACCTAGAAAGCATCAAAGGTCAAAGGTTTGAAGCAATTCATTAAAAATAATAACTAATGAATTGGAAGTCAATTCAACCTTCACTATATTTTATGCCTACTTATAAGGTCAATAGATTCTTTCCACCAAATTTTAAGTGATACAAGCAAAGCATGCTTACGTTTAGAGCACTATCCATGTCAATTCTCACAATCTTTCCAACCGTTGCTGGTGTCTCACTGGACCATCCAAGTCGAGGCTGAGAAACGGATGGCAAAACATGAATTTCTTGTCCAACTTCAAAAGGTGGCACCTTCTCCACATCTGTCACTGAACAAGAGAAAGGCTTGCCCCGGAAGCAAAAAGCAATGCCAACATCACCATCTTCTTCCAAACTGTGTATTATACCTACGCTGTTCCTCGTGATATCCTCCCAACCATATTTTGGTGAGGGAACTGAAGCTTTTACCCTTACCCAGTCACCTACCTGTTAATGTGCACAGAACAAACAAAGTTGTTTGAGAACGCTACCAACACGCTGTTTATATTTCACACTTAACTTTTTTTCTTCCATTCTCATTTCCACAACCCCCAAAACAGAACGAAAGCTCCTAATTACCAACAACATCAGCTAGCATCCTCATTATACAACAAAATATTGATCAATTACAAGTATTACCTTGAAATCCTCCAGCTTCTCCATGTCAGAAGGATCTGCCTGCCACGGGATTGGTCGATTGGGGATTTCGATGATCAACAGACCATCAGCCTCTATATCAATTATTTTTCCTACACTATGATGTGTTTCACCACCCCAAGCATATCTTGGCTCTGCGACAGTGCGCTTCACACAGACCCTATCAGCAATCTGTGAAAAGGTACAGAATGTAGAATTTAACCAATGGACAGGATAAGGAATTCTGAAAAAGGTAATCTCTCTGTTTCATTTAGTATGGTAGTACTTGACTGGACACTGGAGTTTAAGAAAAAAGGACTTTCAGCATAGTACCGTTAGAACTTGTGGAATGCGGTCTTAAACATGACATGACATTTCATATAAAATGAAACAGAGGGGAGTAATGAACTATCAGACATCAGTGAAGTTGTTTGTCTTACTCTGAATGGCTCAACAGGTTCAACCTCTTCTGGTTCACAATGCCATGGATGAGGAAGATAGCTTAGTTCCACCATCAGACTACTGTCGGGCTTGATACAGTACACTACACCAATGCTTCCTGGCGTTGCAGATCCAAATCCATGTTTAGCTGTTGTGAGTGTAGGACGAATCCGAACCCAATCTCCAACCTTAAATTCCTCCACACGTTCCATTTCCGCAGGATCAGCTTTCCACCCTCTAGATGCTCCAGGAAACCCAACACGAAGCACCCCATCCTCATCAACACATAAAACAGTTCCTATGCTATCATGGGCATGGCCGCGCCAACCAAATCTGTAGCAAAAGCAAAGCTAGTTACAATTAGCTTCTCAAAAATGCTAATGCATTCCTGAGTCAGCTTGAAAATTTTCAACTTAAACCTTGTAAGCAGAAATTGGCAAGACAAAACTACGGGACAGGAAACTTGACTAATCTTATAACTAATACATTTTTTGTTTATCTATGCTGTATTTAAGAGCCGCACTATCCTGTTTAATCCTCCTAATATGGGGAGCAGTTCCAGAGGAACATCATGCTTAAGGCTAGGGCTGTGCATAATATGGTAAATACCGAATTACCGTACCGAAACCGAAAATTTTGGTATGTGATATTTGGTATTTGGTATGGCATTTGGTTTAAGTTTTTAAAATAATTTGGTATTAGGTATAGTATTTGGTATTTAAAAAAGTAATATCGAAATACCGATACCGTACCGAAATATATACTAAATTACACATTACACATATTATTGATTAATACTAAGTTGCACAATACTTTTCTTTGGCATTCATGTTGAGGTTGGCAGTAAAGTCCATGTACTTCTTTAGGAAAATAGAGGAACAAGGTAGGATACAGATTCTAATTCTTACTCTCCAGGTTGCCAAGCAGTTTAACATAATATTTCAATAGTTTTAGGGTATTTTTTACTCCGTTACTCTTGTATTGTTGTTGCATGTGTTGGATTAGTCGTTGTTGTGTTCTCTAATTTCAATAGTTAACTCTAAGCAAGTAGCATGATATTTCCAATGATCAAATGTATTCCTTTATGCCTTTTTTCTCTTAGTTCATACTTGATGGTTTTGGACAAAAATTTTATCAACAGTCAGGTGAGCATAGAACGTTTTCATTGAGTACTTTAATTAAAAAATTATAGTCTATGGCTCTATGCACTAGTTAATATTCAACCCGAATAAACCGAAATTACCGGACCGAATAAATCGAAACTAAAAGGATAAAAGCAGAACCATACTGAATGTAATTAGGTATGGTATTGGTATAACCTTTTAAGAAACCGAATAACGAAAATACCGAACCGAAATGACTAAATACCGTACCGACCGACGAACACCCCTACTTAAGGCCTGGTTTTTTTTGGGTGGGGGTGGGGGTGAGGAATTAGATTTTGGTTAGATAAGTGGGTGAAAGAGGGCAAGCTGAGGGATAAATTTGCATACTTTGTACAGCATAGCTATAAATAAAGTTGTATTGCTGATATAATTTCTGACTCTGGTTGGCAGCTGCATTTTAGAGGATGTTTTTAATGATGGGAGATTGGGGAAGTTGGTAGCTATTGAACTTTTTGGAAACAGCAAATCCTAGATGCCAATAGTAGGAACTCACAGATCTGACTGGCCAGTAATGATGGTGTTTTCACAGTCGAGAGTTGTTATAGCTTGATGTTAAAGCAGGAAGGTAGTGGGATAAGGGAATGGAAATGGAAATTGTTAAGGAAAAAGGTTCCGCCCTAAGCTTCCTGTTTCGGATGGATTGATTCTTACAGTGCTTGTTTGACTCACAATTTCCTATAGAAATAAGGTATTTCTATGTGCACTAAGAGCAAAAAGGACATAAGAAGAAGCGCATAACCCTGTTATAAATACGGCGGGATAACAGTTTTTATTTAAGTCAAACCTTGGTTCTTTGACATCTGGCTTGAGCTTCACGTGTTGCCCTCTGTCTAATGGAATCACTTTTACAACTTCATCTACTAATACTTGAGCTTCCCCAGAACAAAAGGACACAACAAGATTGTCTTTGTCAAGGACATTTTGCACAAAACCAACACTCTTATGTCTTGCACCTTGCCACCCATAAGTTGGGGTCACAATGCTTCTCTTATATTTCACCCAGTCTCCTACGTCATATCTGTATAGCATATGAACATGCAGCTCTTCAAAACCTCAAGCACAATCAACAAGCATATTTACAAATATTATTCGACAAAAATTAGCAACAAAAAAATCTTCTGCTCACACTGTGGGAGATAAATGGACCCCCTTCTCCCTAAGTGCCTCTATCAAATCTTCTGAAATCCATTCACGAGGCAGAGTCTCCAAATAGTCACATAAAGTTTTGCCGCTGCAACAATAGACATTGATGAAGTTAATGCCAAGCTCAGATACAAGAGTGTTTTTTGATAAGTAGATACAAGTCGTCTCCATGATAGCATAACCCATAGAAAGGAACCATACGGCTAATTGGAACTTGCCTGTGATTCCTAACTTCAATAGCAGCATCTGGATACCTGAGCATAATTACAATCCAATCAAGATTTTCACGTATCATATTGGCAGAGAATGCTGCTACATGGAAAGCATTATCACCTTCATCATCCTGATATCAGCGAGAAATACAAAATTAGCTCAAAGAGGAATATAAGAAATAGACTTACAAATATCAATAAGCATTGAAAAGCAAACTAATACGTCATGAGCAAATCAAATACAGAGCCATGACCATAATGTTTGACACTAATTTTCATTGAGGTGCCCACATAGGGTTACGAGCCTCACAAAATAATTTGCAAAAGTACATTTTCCTTCAGGCTCATTCTAGTTTGAGTAGGAACCTATGCAAAAAAATTCCAAGACCATCATAAACTACAAAATTCAGAAAAGTCTCAAGTTTGGGCCGTATCTGCTGAGGATTTGCACATCCAATCTCTTAGACCTCACACTTTGTAGTTATCAAAGTCCAGCAAAGTTGCAACAGACAAGCTTCTCTTAGATTTCTGTGTTCTGGACCTTGGTTCCTGCAATCCTAAACGCTGATACAACCTAAGGATTCTATTTAGACATCGGGAATGAAGCAAAGGAATATTTTTCAAAACAATATGAGACTAGAAGTATGTCTGCATTGCCACATCTCACTTCAGAGTTAATTCCCTTCCTTATTCACACACCTTTACCTATACACTTTTCATAATGCAAAAAGTAAATGAATTGAGAAGCTCCAAATGAATAAATAAATTCCACATTAACATTTGATGGGGCTAAGACTCGGGTTAGGACTGTGGGAGGCTACTCAGAGCATTTTCCGGTTGTTATGGGGTTACACCAAGGATCTGCGCTCAGCCCGTTCTTATTTGCCCTAGCGATGGATGCACTAACACACCATATTCAAGGAGATGTGCCATGGTGTATGTTGTTCGATGATAATATAGTTCTGATTGATGAGTCGCGAGGCGGCTTTAACGAAAGGCTGGAGGTTTGGAGACAGGCCCTTGAGTCTAAAGGTTTCAAGTTGAGTAGGACTAAGACAAAATATCTGAGTGCAAGTTCAGCAACGTGACGGGGGAAGCGGGCATGGACGTGAGGTTTTGACTCACAAGTCATCCCCAAGAGAGTAAGTTTCAAGTATCTTGGGTCAATTATCCAGGGGGGTGGGGAGATCGACGAGGATGCCCCGCACCGTATAGGGGTGGGGTGTATGAAATGTAGGTTAGCATCTGGAGTCTTGTGCGACAAGAATGTGCCACTGAAACTTAAAGATAGGTTCTATAGAGCGGTGGTTAGACCGGCCATATTGTATGGGGCTGAGTGTTGGCCAGTCAAGAATTCACATATCCAGAAGATGAAAGTAGCAGAAATGAGGATGTTAAGATGGATGTGCGGGCATACTAGGCTGGGTAAGATTAGGAATGAAGATATTCGGGAGAAGGTGGGTGTGGCTTCCCATGGACGACAAGATGCGGGAAACGAGGCTTAGATAGTTCAGGCACGTGCAGAGGAGAAGCCTAGATGCCCCGGTTAGGAGATGTGAGCGGTTGGCTTTGGCAGGTATGAGAAGAGGTTGAGGGTGGCCTAAGAAGTATTCGGGTGAGGTGATCAGGTAGGACATGGCGCTTCCGAGGACATGGCTCTTGATAGGAAGGTGTGGAGGTCGAGCATTAGGGTTGAGGGTTAGGAGGCAGTCGAGCGTTTTTCTTCTTTGTTCCGGGGGTGGGGCTAGTTGGTTAGTGTGTTGTCTTGGACTGCTAATGGTTTATGTTATGCCCACACTATTTTTTTTTTTTATAGTACTGTGGCATTATTACTGGTTATTGTTATTGCTTGTCCATTTATTTTTTGTCTCTTACGATGCTGATAATATTTTTCTGACTTCTGTTGTTGTTACTGATCTATTGTCTATTTTCGTCTTCTTGAGCCAAGGGTCTATCAGAAACAGCATCTACTCCTCTGGGGTAGGGGTAAGACTGCGTACACTCTACCCTCCCCAGACCCTACTTGTGAGATTTTACTGGGTGGTGGTTGTTGTTGTTGTTGTTGTAGTAGTATTTTAACATTTGATCTTTTTTCCTTAACAAGTAATGTATTTTTTATGATAACAGCACCTGATGGTGCAGATATGCAGAAAGCAAAAGTCAGTCCTTTTATACTTGCAGGGCGCTGAAGACTTCTAACAAAGCATACATATCACATACATTCAGTAAATTAACGCGAAAAAGGCGAAAAAATACAAACCCCTGCACTTGAGCTTGTGTAGAGTTTTTGGGTTTCTTTCCAATAATAAAACAAATTAACAGTTAGTACTACCATTATTACACGATTATCCTTATCAAATAAAAAATATGATATATGATTATGATTTACAGTTAATATCTCTTCTAAATACTTACTGATTTTTATTGTCTTGCATTACATTCAACACATCTTGTTCCACGAAAGCAGGATGCATAGAACTCTAATCATCTATTATTTCCAACCCAAAAAATCACTCTTAACAACAGATGCGTAAGAACTGAACTCTTTACGGAAATCTGCTAGATTAGTCTATTATATTAAGACCAGAAGAAAATATCATATATACTAGGTGCTCTAGCGATCAAAAATATGACGACCACAAAAGATAATCGGAAAGTTTTCAGATAGTAGCTGTCAAAAGACCGAATTCACATATTTGTATCAAGTGATAGAAACAAAAAGTGATTAGTACGGACCTGGAAATTACAATTTGCCCCAGCAGACAAAAGCAATCCGACACATGATTTTGCACCTCTATTCAATGCCACATGAAGAGGTATTGTATTATTCACATTCTTGATGTTTACATCAACTCCAGCATCGAGGATGATCTAAAGAAAAGTTGAAAGTTCATGAGACAATAAAAATAATGATGGTTTAAAAAGTATTACAACCAAAAAGAGAACCTCCGCTTGACTACTGTGCAGAACTACGAAACTAGTCACTTGGCAGCATAGGCGTGCACCCGCTGACAAGGACATGAAGACATGCATGTTTTCGAATAAGTGGGGGCATAACAGAATAGGAAAATCAAATTACTTTTGCACCAATTCTTTTATATGTCACTTTTTGAATGGGAAGGTATAGATTATTTTATATATCATTGATCTATCAAAACAAGATTAAGAATCTTCATCCTGCATGAACTCTCCCCCAGCTAACTCGTCGATTAAAAAGCTGCTCGACAAGTTTAAGCTGGAAGCAAGCTTTAAGTTTTTTCTGACAAGTAGAAAGCAAGCTTAAGTTGAGTGACATGAAATCATGTCTAAAATTACCTTCAATCCTTGTTTTTTTTAATGATGTGTTAACTATCAAGTTTCGATCCTTATAGTAATGACCCCATCTATTCGATCAAAAAAACTTTGATATCCCTCCTTATCTATATCGATGGAAAGCAAGAGAGCTAACCAATATCATTAGAGGGTAGTGTCCTGAAGACTAACATGAGATCAGCGAAAAATGAGACACAACCGAACTGATGATAAAAAGAGTGTTACTGGCCGGCCGAAGCACGACTTGGACATACAACCTAAGATTTGCATATTTTTTCTCCAAAATAGCACTGGTCAAACTCAAGTACATATCAGCCTACCTTGACCAACTCAACATCGTTTATCATAGCAGCAGTGTGCAAAGCAGTTCGAAAATGCTGTGTGTCTTGTGCAGCTGGATCTGCTCCAGCAGCTAAAATTAAACGTACCAGTTCTCTTCCCTCTACAAAAAGTACGCAAGATTACTGGTAACAAGAAAACAAGAACAGGTACAGCTAGTAAAAAGGAAGTAAAAAAGAGGTACTATCAACTGCTATATCTTGTAAAAACAACTACATTTATGTTCATCCCTGTAAAAAGAGTGTCATACTCACCTGCCTCACGATCTTTCTTTAAGGCTGCTGCCATGCACAGTGCAGTACCAACAGGACTTGGAATATCAATAGCATCAGCGATCTCTTCAATAGGTGCAAGTTCCACCCACTTCTTGACAACAGCAACATTCCAAGTCACAATGCACAAGTGCAGTGGCCTGTAGAAGGCAAGACACAAAATATGCACCACGTGTGAAAGAGAGGGGAGGAGATCAAAGAAAATATAAGGCCAAACATGCTCAAGCATCATCCTTCACAAGCAGCCAATTTTCCTCCATTGCTGATTAAAAAGCCAAATTATTAACAACTAAAGTAAAAGCAGCAGATTAAAAGAACAATTGCCAATGGTAAACTTCTTTGGATGCACCTGAAAAGGCTGCAAGATTACCAAAATCCAAATAACCTATTATCATTGTGATCATCCCAGACTAAACCCGTTAGCCACATAATTAATCTTCTTATTACTATTATCCCAACTGTTCTCTTTGGAAATTCAAAATTACTGCAATTTTGACAAATTTGAGTAAATAAAAAAGTGAAACACATCAAAAGAGATATTTAATAACTAACTCTCTGTTTTGTTTCAATGAGTAAGACTTAATTCTCTCAAGGACAATATACATGACCCCCTAATATAAATAATACAATTAAGACATGATAGTGACACTAGAACACAGTAAGTAAATTATAAAGCACCTTCTAAGTACATAGAAGGGGTCGCATCAAATTCCTTAAAATAGTTTTAATATGATAACTCAGCTCCAACAATTTTTTTCAAGCACCGTTCTTTAACTTAAAGATGCCACAAGCTCAATTTGGTTTCCATCTAAGACACCATAAGTCAAAGCCCACGCTTTTCCTAGTAAACTTCGAGTCTTTTCTTCATGAATTATTTTTGATGAAGTAAAGGAATTTCAGTCAAAAGCAAGCTCTTTTCTTTATGAATTCCCTTCCTATAGATCTTCATATTTGAATGAATTAATAAATCTTACTGACTTGAGAGTCTTAAAGGGGAAATAACCTAAAAGAATTTAGCAAGCTATACTCTACTCATTGGGATACACAAATTTAGAAAGTAGTACTTTTTTTAGAATGATAACATTTTATAAAGAACAGCACAAAGATTGTGCAGTTAAACATGACAAAATACATTTTAGATCTTCACTTTTGGTGTAAAGAGTTTTCTGTAGTAGATGCTGAATCTATTTTGCAATTTTTGGAAGCCTTGTAAAGTACACAAGGGCTGTAGCTTGTAAATACTGTTGCCAGTACATGATGAACACAATGTTATCATTCCCAAAAAAAAAGTGACAAAATATACATACTCCAAGAAACAACAAAAAAGATAAGAATCTCCCTACAGTAAAAACTTACAGGGATTCTATGATGTCAAGTATGGAGTCACTATCATTTAGAAGTATTCTTTACACGAGATAAGAAACTCGCACTTTAATTTTGAAACTCTGAGAACCACCAAGATTCTCTTTTCATCTTGTTTTCCTGTGATTTCATATTAGATTTCTTTTGCACTTTTCTCTATCCTAATTTTTTTCTTAATTTTTTCCACGCCTATAGGGTTCCCCTACTAGAATTTTATTTCCAAAAATATTTCGAGGAATGAATAAGAATCATATTTGAACTTACGTCAAATTTTTGGAGTTCAAGATAGCCATTGATTTACAGCCTCCATTTTCCAGTATGACCTTGGCACAGTCCGTATATTTCTTAGCAACAGCTCGATGAAGCACCGATTCACCTTCATCATCAACTGCATTTGGATCAGCCCCAGCCAGTAATAATTCCTGTTGCAATGAAACATAAAAAGGAAGATAGGTACTAACATAACAAGTAACAACCAAAAGATACAAAGAGCTAACAAAGATATCTATCCAAAAGAGTGATAAACAAAACATCATCCTAAACATGCTATTTCTATTTCGTTTTTTTTAGGGGGTTACTGAAGAGAGAATAGAAAGGCCTACCAAGGACAAACCTTGGAGACCTGAAATGTAAAGTAGGAGCTTTTACCAGTGAACAACTATAAATCTCAAATTGGACTATAGAACCACTTGGATTTTGTTTTGTTCTACTTCTTATAGCAGAAGGATTTGGGGCAGAGTAGGGGAAGGACAAGAGGACGAATAAGAAATCGAACCGTCATCTCTAGGAAAGCCTTTTAGTTTACTTTTTTAACCTAAAATTGCATTTTCATCTTATCTCTCTATTTTAATCTCATCTCTTTAGTAGCTTGACTTTCCATTTGTTCCTCCACATTTCAGTTTCAGCCTAACATCTTTCTCAACATACACATAGAAGGACAAGAGACCTACACGCATGCAATCTGGTTGGCCATGGTATGCACAGACATGAGCAACGGACGGACCAAGCCCCTCTCTCAGTCTAGATCTCACATTGGCATGCCTCCTGATAAGAGCACGAACACATTCAGGTGATCCAGCAGCGAGAGCAAACACAAGGGGTGGATCACCATCTTTGTCTAGGACATCCACATTTGCCTGCGTGTATTCCAGAATGGCCTCAACAAGTTCAACACTTCCTCGTCTACAAGCAAGGTGGAGAGCAGTTTGCCCATCAGCATTTTGCGCCTCCAGTAGAGAACAGAAAGAGCTAATACTTTGTCCTGAAATAGTCTTCGCTAGCAAGTCTCTGCGTCCAGATGAGTAAAAGAGATGAAGTATACAGGAAACATAATTTTTAGGAGAACTGCCAGAAGTTGCAAAAAGAGATATAGCGAATAATGTTCCTAAAATTTCTTTAAGGGATATGTGCATTAAGCACAAGTAACTTCTGTAAATTCCCTTCCAAATAGAAAAAAACTTGATGACCTGAATCTTTTTTTCTTCTCCTTTTTTTTCTTTTGTTTGAGTTATGAAAATGTTCCTTTCACATTTCTGGTAGTCTCTTTGATGATTTTGCAAAATATGATACCTACAACTTGAAAAACACGTTAAGACTTACCGAACTCCATTTACATTGCCTTCAGAAATGAGTCTGTGTAGAAGACTGGGATCATCAAGAGAAACCTCCAACTGATACGCAGCAGATGGCACTACACCATTCGTTCCCAAGTACTGCAAGTTACTGCATTTTTACAGATAATAAGCAACATTTATCTGAACGGACAATGATTAAACTCAAAAGCAACTGTAAAACATTAATCTTTAACAATCAGAATAAGGAACACAAAGAGCACTGCTGCAGCTTAAGAAGCAAGATAATCAAGTGTTAAATGCTACCTTTCAACAGCTAACCATGTTCATATGACAATCCTGTTACAAAATATCAGCTTAGCTAAATGTTCTTACTTATCAGGGCTGGCAGGAGGGCTGCGAGGGATCTCTTGCAAGTGGCGAAGAAATGTGGCTAACATTGAACTAAAAGTTGGTCTCTTGGAAGACTTGAACTGCAGACACTCACCAATCATCTTCCACAACTCTGGCGGTATTCCAACACCCACTACACTTGCATATTGAGGAGGTTGTCTCCTTGCCTTTATAACAGCCCGATAAATTTCTTCTGCATTTAAGCCAGCCCATCTGCATAAGAATGACAAAGGGTTCTCTAAATAAATCATCACATGGAGTAGAATAACTTATACGCTAAAACGTGGTAGAAGTGACACATTGAAGAAGTTAAGTTCAGTCACTTACGGAATAGAACCAGTGCACATTTCCACCAATGTACAACCAAAGCTCCAGGCATCTGATTCCGGAGATATACCAATGGCACCATCCCAGAAAAGATTAATTGATTTCTTTACAGGCTCCCATGCTTCTGGAGCAGTGTAGTTTGGGCTAAGCATTGTACAATCCATGCATGAATGGGTTATTGAGGACTCACACTCCAATCTAGCTTTCCTACAGGCAGGCTTCTTTAGAATTGCTGGAAGTCCATAATCAGAGACCACAGCATGACCATTTTCATCTAAAAGAAGATTGGACGGCTTAATATTCATGCAGACAATACCAGCTGCATGAAGCTCAGCCACCCCACGTGCAATGTCTGCTCCATATCTGCATTTAAGATGGGATAATATATCAACGCTAGGAGATACGTGAAATGCTAAAGGCACTATCTCAAACAGACTACACATAGAAAAGTGGCTAGATCAATTGCATGTACATCTGTAAACTGGACTCTTTTCTTAGTACAACTTTACAAGCAATGAGGAGCCCAGGGAAGAGGAAAAGGAGATGGAGAAGGGAAGCACTGGTTGGGAATTGAACTCTTGCCGACTCTCTAGGGCATCTGTAAGCTAGAATTTTGATAAATTTTACAGTTCGAAAAGTTGATTCAAGCACTAAAAATCTGAAATGGCTAACCAAATTCATTTCCTTATTGTTTTACCCTTTCATTTATTGAGGATGTAAATGATCATAATTTAATTGGGGAACACTGGTGACTGGCTTAGCTTATATAGAAAAGCTTCCAGAGCTCCCACGCAATAGAAGTGCAGAAAAGAATTGTCAATTATAGTTGAGTTTGTCAATCGCATTTCATACAAAAGCTTCAAAAAACTTGTCGGCTGGGTCTTGCACCTTCTATATAGAACCTTTCCCAAACCTTTATGCTTCTACGGCTAACAAACAGGCTTATGCTGATATTGTTTGATGAGACAGAAGAAATGCACCATGCAGTGTGAAGATCAAGCTTCATAATGAAGTATCAACTAATACACAAGCGAACTATCAAGATTTCTTGCACTTTAAGACGCTATTTTGACAGCATAAAAAGAAGAGGACTGGTGATATGAATGCTGTATTACCAACAGTATCGAGTACAACAAACCCGTCATTAGTGCAAAAAACCTGATTAAACTGTCGACATATCAGCATCTCAGGGGAAGTGAATCACCAACTAATACACTCTCAGACAGCGAGCCAGTTATAGTGGACAGCAGTGAATCACTTTGGTATTCATTGGGTTACGCCAGCTGCGATGAAAGATGTTATGTCCAGCTGGGCATTCAGACGAAGGAAAAAGAAAAGACGTCGACCATGGGATGTAGCTCCTTCGGAGCTAATGTGGACACTATGGAAAGAAAAATATGAGAGCTTTTATGAAGATGGAGAATACTGTTGCACTAACTAGGACAAATGTTTTGGTTTTGGTGATCTTTTGGTGCACCCACGAGGTCCCAACTAGCATGGATGACTCGGTGTGATTTATGGAGAACAATGTCTTGGTGTCGGTTCACTACTTTTTTGTGTACAAACTTGAATATCGGGGTTTTCTTCCCCATTATATCAATGAACTTATTATGTATCAAAACAAATATAAGCATCTTTGTATGGCCTAATGGTCATTAAAGTGGGAAAAGCCATGGAAGTCCAGGGATGGTCCTAATCCCACCAAAGACAAGGAAAAACACTAGGTGATTTAGTGTTTTCTTCCATCTAACTAAACTTTGGCGGGCATTGTTACCCAATACCTATGTTATAGATGTGCTAATTGGAGGTAGCAGTAGCACGTGCCCAGTGATTAGTCGACTGTGTGCATACTGGACCGAGCACCACCATTACCTATCTATTTTTATTTTTATTTTTATTTTATATAATGCTGGCCCGAGATGAATTTTAATTGGAGAAACAGTCATTGAGGAATCATATAGTCGACCCAACATATTTGGGCCTGAAGCATTGTTGTTGTTGTTGTTTTTTTTGAGAAGGTAACAAGTTTTATAATTAAGTAGAAAAACCTTTAGCATAAAGATTATGCTAAAGGTTAAAGATAGGTTAAAGATAGTTACAAGACCCTCGAAAAAGCAACCCAGACTTGTGGTAGTTACAAAGACCCAATAATATCCACTATAAACTCTACATCCTCTACCAGAGCTTCTTTACACCAAAAGTGAAACAAAAATATACAATTCATCTTGATCTTCTGTTCAGTGTTAGCTCTATCTTCAAAGCACCTTGAATTTCTCTCCAACCATATTGTCCACCAAATACATGCTGGGATCAACCTCCACAAAAATATACATGCTGCATTGTTGTTGTTGTTAGTCTAGTAATGCTAATCTAAGCATGAAAAATTTCTTTTTCCAAAAATTTTTCCAAGAAGTCTAGCAAATAATGTGGTCTTGAACTATTGAATTATCTAAGTGAAAAAAGTTTTAGTTGTTTAAAGTTTGTCACGCACTACAAGTTAGTTCTCTTTTACTTCTTCATTTAAAATCAAAAGATAGACACCTAGGATACTTAGGCCTCATTTGTTTTTTTTAAGATTAAGACGTCTGAATCTTAATACACATCTGAATATCAAGATGTGTATTAAGATTAAGACATCTGAATCTGAATACACATCTGAAAATATTAAGATGTGTATTAAGATCTGAATAATAAAATTAAGACTGTTTGATTTTTAACATCTGAATGTATAAAATTTATCTTTATTTGAAAATTAATAAACATAAAATTCAAATGAAATACTAACTAATCTAATATTCTATCAATAAAATATATAGTTTTTTAAAATATGATAGTTGTTGGTGGTGATGGCTAACGGGTGAATGCCGACTAGAGGTTGTGGTTGGTGGTAGTTTTGGTTGATAATGGTGGTTCATGCTAGTAGCTAGTAGTGATTGGTAGTGGTGGCAATTATGATTGAGGATGGTGGTGGTGGGTGGTGATAGTTAATAATGACGGGTGGTGGTAGTAATTGTGATTGAGGAAGGTGGTGGGCGGGTGGTGGTAGGTTATAATGATGGGCGGTGCCGGCTGTGGTTGTTGATGGTTATGGGGTGGTTAGTTGTGGTAGTTGAGGTGGATGAGTGTTGATTATGGGTGAGAATGATGGTGGTCGGAGTGGTAGGGATAGTGAGGGGTGATGGTCGATAATGGTGGCGGCTATGATTGAGGGTGACGGTGTGGTAGTGGTGGTGGTGGTTGAGTATGGTGATGGTGGTGGTGGTGGTTGAGTATGGTGGTGGTGGCGGCATGGTGGTAGTTGATAATGGTAGCCGGTGGCGGCAGTTAATAATGAATATGTGATAGCATCTTAATGAAATTAAGTCTCTGTTATAGATCTTAATCATACAGACCTATTCATACCCATTAAGTGGTTGTGAAGTAAAAAAAACAAACACACTTAATGATTAAGATCTGAATAATTAAGATTCAGACTTTAAAAATAAACGTACTTAATGTCTAAGATCTGAATGATTAAGATTAAGACCTCCGTTAAGTACAAACAAATAAGGCCTTAGACTCGGCCCTCTCTCTTCCATTCTGCTTACAGATAGTTCATTGCTTTTACACCTTGATAGTGGATATTGCAGTTCAACCCGCCATTTCCACTTTGTCTATGTTAGTACAGCTTTCTATCGTGGTAGTTTTAGCTCATTTGATTTATTCTGCCAATAGGCAGAATGATTTGTTTTTTGTTTGTTTTTTTATAAGTATAGACAGAATGATCTCATATAGCGAACTTGTATCTTTGTTAATGCATATTAAGAAAACAATAAATATAATAATGTTTAATTGTTGCATCTAGGGGTCGCCATATATATATATATATATATATATATATATATATATATATATATATATATTTATTTATTTTTATTTTTTATTTTTTTTTGCTTCCAAGATGGCACAAATGGAGGAAAAAGATCAATATAGGCAATATAAAAATACTAGGTAGGTTATTTCTTCCCATATGTCTAAGCCGTTACCTCGTACCTGTGTTGGTGGGAGGTTGCAGGTACCCGGTTAGGAGAGGTGCGTGCAAGTTGCCCCGGACACCACCATCATCAAAAAGAAAAAATCGATTAATTTGGAATATGTTTTAGTCATGTTAGTACATTTATTTTAGGTCCTATACTTCCTAGTTGTCTTTTAGTCTTGTCAGAGAGTTATATGCCAATAAAAATATACAGAAAATCTAGTGCTTTTTCTTTTATTTTTAGTTTGTTTAATATTGGCTTGAGATGAGTTTACGGAGAATCATGGTCAGTGAGGAATTGAGGATTCATATACTGACCCTAACTTGCGTGGGATTTAGGTGTAGTTATTGTTGTTGTTTTAATAATGTTTTTTTTTCTTTTTTCTTTTTTCTTGGAGTAGCGTTTACTGAAAGCTAGTTCCTAATTTCTCAAAATGTCATTCTCTGAGATGAGTTTTTCTTACAAATCAGGAGGTAATGCTACTATTTTTCCCGTTCTTGTTAGTATCTCCACAATTTCATGTATCTCATCAAAGTTTGGGCATATGAAACATCAAATGCAAGAGATGATAACATTTCCGCTTTTGACGAGCATTGTAAAGCACATGTGATAAATTAAGGATGCAAAAGTTCTCACATAATTTTAGAGTTCGAATTACTCATAAATTCCTGTTTCTTTTTCAATTCTCTACTAAACCTCCAAATTTTGGAACAACATAATCAGCAAGGTAATGAATCAAATGGAAACAGGAGTAACCCTCTATCGAAAAATCAAACATTATACCTCAGAATTTGCTCAAGAGTGAGACGGCCTTCGTTGCGCTGCATCTCGGTCTGTACAGATCCTTTACACCTATCCATAATCAAGCACAAGCTTCTTTCTAATTTGGAGACACCATGAAAAGCACACACATTTCTACACCACATAGACTCCCGCCTCAACTTCTCCAACTTCTCTTGAACCCACACCACATCCATTTCCTCTCCAACTCCCACTTTCTTCACCGCCACTTTATGCCTACACCGGCCCCCACCACCACCACCACTACCAGAAACAGTTGCTGCCCACATCTCTACTCCATGCCTCTTGGACTCACCACCTATCCTCCAAATCAACCTAACTTCCTGATGAGCACCCACCTCTATCCTCCCACCCCCACAGCCAGAGCTCGACGCAGCACGGGCCCCATGTCTCCTTCTCGAATCGTTCTCTTCATTATCATCACCATTCTCATTGAAACCCCCCTCTTCTTCATCCTCTTCATCATCGCTTGAGTACCTGGAACTGGAGTCGCGGATTAAAGCGAGGATCGCGTAGTTCTTCTTTAGGGCAGTAACGGAGTTGCCCACAAGGGACACGTGGCGACACCTGGGGCACGATAAGCTAGTATCCGGCGAAGCAGAGAACATTCTAGAAAGACACTCCCTGCAAAATCCATGACCGCATTGGAGCAGTAAAGGGCAACGCTCCTCCTCGTCATACCTATTCTGACAAACTGAACAACAAGGTACTCTCATAATAATAATAATACAATCAAACAATCAATAAATATTAACCACTTTTTCCGCCTCAACAAATTGGGCAGAAATTGGGATTATTGAATCCGGGTTTGATTGATGAATGGGAATTGAAGTAGGTATAGATATTGTACTTGCAGATCCAACGAGGAAGAAGAGTGTAGAGAGAGAAAGTTAGTAAGGGTTTAGAGAGAGAAGGAGGGAGAAAATGGTGGGTGGGTGGGGTTAATAGTTGAGTTAAGGAGGAAGACGGAAGCTTTACTGACGGGTTTTTCTTTTTCTTTTTTTTTTTGGGGGGTATTCCTGTTAATGCCGGGGAAATTTTCATCTACATACACATCTGGAACAGTATGCTACAAGTACAACTCCTTTAATGCACGTGTAGTAAATTTTCATCTTGCTAAAGAACAGTACAAATATTGATAGAGTTTTGAGTTTGAGTTTGAGATTGAGATTGCGTTTGAGTTCAAGTTATATAGTATAAACCCATTAATGCACCATTTAGATCGGAGAGGATGTAACCAGATGAAATTCTCTTCTTCTTTTTTTAAGTTTTATGCACCGACTTAGAAATAAAGAAAAATAAATAATTTACATAGTAGTTTAATATGATAATTAAAGTTATTTGTTTATCCGAAAAATGGATAGAGTTAGAATTTGTATGTAATTCTAAGGATATGTGATTTACCTTAATACAAATCGCAATGATAAATAGAAATATCAAATATGAAGCAAAGAATGCAAAATAAACAAGGTTGTAAAGAAGATGATTTTTAGGACTAAGCAAGATGGATCAATTTATGAAGCTTAAAAGATTAACTCTTGAATATAGGAAAATATGATGTTTGAATTACTATGTAAGCCAAAGAACTGCCATCTACAGAAATGTAGTCATCATCTTTATAGTGGAGGATCCTACTTTAGATATAATTAAAAATACATAGTGGAGAACCCATGATAAATCGGCTTATCCCTAATTTCCGCTGAGATTTTCTCCCTTAGTGTGCTTGCAACGGCTCTTGTCTGTGAGCTCGAGCTCGATCGGCCTCGGTGCTGGTCGGTATTGCTTCTAGAGCTCGATGTGGACTCAGAATCAGGTGATGATTCGGGCTCGGTATCGGTTGGCCTCTGCCCTTTAAGCTCGAAATCATCTCATCATAGTTCGATTCGGACTCGAACTCGATAATGACTTCGAACTCAGTGTTTGACCTATACGTGAAATGTGAAGCTCGTTCATACCATCTTCGGAACCCATCTCGATATTACGAAATTTTTCTTCCATCCATTATGTTTTGACCTCGATCGATCGTACGAAGGCCGAAATCAATTTCGACCGTATACAGATAGTCCCCTCGTTTCTCGGAAAGGATGTGGCGAGAAACGATATGATTCAATGGCTCGATTGGATATACGCTGATGTTTGCATCGAGTCCGACCATGACGTTCGTGATAGCTGTCCGTCGGTTTAGCTTATCAAGGCATTGAATGCGTGTCAGACGGTGGTCGGCTACCGCTGATATTGAACTGTCATTGCTTCAATCTATAAATAGCCCTTCCTTCCACTATTTATCATTTTTACGTCTTCAATCTTCAAAAATATTTTAAGTTCTTTTTCGTCTCTTCTGAGTTCATTCGCTCATCTGTGACTCTTTTCTGCAAAATTCTTCTTCTAAACTACTAAATCTTTGTCACCTTCTTTAAATTCAAAAATGGTGAAGACATCAAAAACCGTCCCCCAAAAAGAAAAAGCTCTTTCTTCCCAATCTGCCGCCGACAAAACACCGGTGGATCCACGCCCTGAGGAGTGTGTTCTAGCGGCGTGTGTTCTTACCTTCGATTTCAAACTCGATAAAGGTTCGTCGGTTCCTGGCCGATATGAGCCTGTATCGAGATATATTTGTTCGATAATCGGGGGGTATATCGAGTAGATAAAAAAAAGATTATAACTGGGGGAACAAATAAGTGGTAGTGTCGTCTCCCGAAGAGGATATTACTACTCACGTGAGAGGGTTTTTAAGTGTGTACACTTACCCTTTCACGTTAGGTCCCCTCGACCATGTTATCATAGATTTTTGTCGTAAATACCTAATAACCCTAGGCCAAATCCATCCTTCTTTTTGGCGGATCGTTATTTTGATCCGATACTTTGTGAACAAAATCGAGGGGATGCCTTTCACCCTCGATCATCTCATCTGATTGTACCGTCCTCGCTTTTTTCGAGGAGGGTTAATAAAACTTCAATGTCGAGATACCATGGCTCTGTTCTCGAGTATAGACGAGGACAGGGACCGAGGCTGGATAGGCAGGTTCGTTCGAGTAAGGACTTCGGACCTGATTCCGACTGAAAATATGCCTTTTCCCGAGGAATGGAACATGAAACGTAAGTGTAATTCTGCTGTTATCTCCTACTATTTTGTCCTTTTATTTATTTTCTCACCGATATCCCCCTTTTGTGATGCAGCGGTTCCCTGGATGCCCGGCGCAGTGCCCGATCTCAAGAACTGGGTACGGGATCTGGTTTCAACCTCCCCATACGTCGAGCGCTCATGGCGTAACTTGTCAAAGGGCCGATGGGAGGCCGAAAATCATGGTAAACCCCTTTCTCGTATTTTTTGGTAGTTCGAACAAGATGTTTTTCATACACTTTAATAAAATTTTCCGTATGTAGGTGTGGGCAAATATGCGGTTTTGAGGCCCTCGTCTGTCGAGGAAGAGGCTTCGGCCTCTGTCCCAAAGCTGGTGAAAGATAATAAGAGCAAAAGAGCCTCTGTTCCCGAAGATCCAAAATCAAAGAAGAGGACGGCTCGTAAGCCGAACAAGAATACCATTCCTTTGACCGTAGAATCAGTTCTGCGTCTAAGGGATGAAGAAGAAGAAGAAGAAGAAGAAAACGATGGGTCCGCACTGGCAGCCCGAACAAAGAAGACTACCAGCGTTCCACAGGCAGCTGGATCGATGGTGATTCATAAGGCTCCGCCTCGAACTGAGGATATATCAGAGAAAGATTCGGGCAGAGTCCCCGAGTTGTTGGAGATCGAAGATGTTTCCCATTGAAGCCAACGGATGGGGGATATGTCTGAAAGGGCTCTCCCCGAATCTCTTCGAACCGAAGAGAATGCTCCAAGTGATTCACTCGGGGAAGTAGCAATCGAAGACTCACCCACCTTCCCTACTTTTTCCGCATGGGCGATTCGGAAAGCCCAAGCTTTGGGGGGCTCTCGAACTAGACATGCCTCATAATAGAGAGGACCTTTTTCGTGACTTGTTTACCGGTGTCGAGGACGCTACCGGTACAAGTGACGCATCGGATATTTTTCACGAAGTGCAGCAGGCTTTGAATCAAGTAAGCCTTAAATTATTTTGTTGGCATTACCTGTATGTTTGCTTTTCTTTTCTAACTTCGTTTCTTCTTTCTTTGCAGGCCGCAACAGTTCATTGAGAAGCATGTTCTCGGTCCCGAACCGAGCTGTGTCGATATGAGGCCGACTTTCAAGGGTTACGGAGGAGAGGAACTCCCTAAAACTCCTCTTAGGGCAAAGGGGAGAGGAAATAAAAAACCACCGAGCTATGTTGGCCAAGCTTTACCAAGATCAGACCGATATGTCCGAGCAGGTAATGATACTTTTAAAAGCCCATGGACTCGATACCGGAACGATGGCTAATTTTTCGGTCACACAACTACAGCAGAAAATTGAGATGATCGGAAAACTCCGTGAGGAGGTCGATGTGATAAAAGCGGAGTCTTTGAAGTGGAAAGAAGTTATGGATCGCTTTGCTGCAGAGAAAGAAGCTGCTCGAGCCCAATTATCATCGGTCGAAAACCAACTTCATAGTATGAAGGAGAAAAGCTCAGTTCAATCAAGAAGAATAGAGGATCTCGAGGCTCGGTTGGCCTCTGGACTTGCCAAGGCCGAATCTAACGTCAAGGTAAAGGTCGATGCGGATGCACTCGTGGCCGTCTATCAGGCCGATGCTGAAGCTGCCCAGGTCCAAGCAAGAGAGATAGTCGAGATCGCCGATACTCGAGCACATTGGGTCGTTGAACTTGCTAAGTGCCGATCCCGGAGGGAGACCCTCGAGGAGATCCATGCTCGAGGTTTCGATCTAGCCGAAAAGATAAAAAGGGCTAAAGAACTCGAAGTCGATGCTGAAGCCCTGGCTTCCGATGATGACGATGATGATAATGATGACGATGATGGGAGTAAGAGTTAGTCCGAAAATGGGGAGGAGCCTGATGGAGAAGAGACCGCTCCCGAAGATAACCAAGAAACTTAGCCCTTAGTTTCTATGTTGTAATCAATCATGTAAACAATCTTGTATATATATATATATATATATAAATATCTATATATATATAAATATCCTTTTGTTTTACCGACTTGCTTCTGTTTTGTTTTTTGCCTTGTGAAGATTTTATTCGTGCCTTATGAATGTTTTCATAAGGATTTAGGCAATTTGATCGAATTTGGGCTTCGTAGCCTTTATAGCCAAGTGAGTGCTTAGTAAAACTTGAAATAAGGTAGCCCATAGGCTTAGTAGTCGAGTTGAGTGATTGTTTGAACTTGAAGTGATGTAGCCCTTAGTATTATTAGTTGAGTGAGTGATTCGAACTCGAAGTAATATAGCCCATAGGCGTAATAGTCGAATGAGTGCTTGCTCGAACTCGAAATAAAAATAGCATGTGTGCTTAATGGTCTAGTGAGTGCTTGCTCGAACTCGAAATAGAAGTAACTCGTAGGCTTAGTAGTCGAGTGAATGATTCGAACTCGAAGTAATATAGCCCGTAGGCATAATAGTCGAGTGAGTGCTTGCTCGAACTGGAAATAAAAATAGCATCTGGGCTTAGAAGTCGAATGAATGATTTGAACTCGAAGTAATGTAGCCCGTAGGCATAATGGTCGAGTGAGTGATTTCGAACTCGGAGTAATGTAGCCCGTAGGCATAGTGGTCGAGTGAGTGCTTGCTCGAACTCGAAATAAAAGTAGCCAGTAGGCTTAGTAGTCGAGTGAATGATTCGAACTCGAAGTAATGTAGCCCATAGGCTTAATAGTCGAGTGAGTGAATTCGAACTCGAAGTAATATAGCCCGTAGGCGTAATGGTCGAGTGAGTGCTTGCTCGAACTCGAAATAAAAGTAGCCCGTAGGCTTAGTAGTCGAGTGAGTGATTTCGAACTCGAAGTAATATAGCCCGTAGGCTTGATAGTTGAGTGAGTGTTGCTTGAACTCGTTGATATACCTTAAGCCTTTTTGAGTAATAAATCTTGGATATAAGATATCGGTAAAGAAGAAATTTTTCTTTGCAAGTCATTGTATATGTGTCCATGTTTTGTGTCAGGGCTCGGGCCACCTACATGAGCATGGTTCGTTTTGACCATTTAGCTCTTATAATTTTTTCTATTGGAACCCTATTGTTATGAAGTAACTGTATTGCATAGAACTTGATATATTTGAGGGCTAATTCCCCCCCCCCCAGTATTCGAGGTCGATTGTAAAGAGGCCTCATATACTGTCGATTTGTTTCTAAGTTAGCACGATCAATGGTTGCCTCATTAAAAACCTTACCGAAAAACCCATTTGGGATAAAACCGGTCTAAGGGAAAAAGAGTGCAACGCGTGCTTTCAGACCTAGGCCTTCATATTGAAGGATCCATCCTAGCTCCTGATCGGACTCCTCCAGGGGTTAGTTTTGAAATATAAACGAATATGGGAGGGTCGTATCTTAGCAGTAGTATCGTTTTAGGTGCTACATATTCCAATTGCTTGATAGTTGTTTGACGTTTATGATACCAAGCTTGTATGACCCTTTTCCGACGTTTTCGAGAACCTGATACGGTCCTTCCCAGCTCGGTCCTAGTTTTCCTTCATTTGGATTTCGGGTACTGAGGGTGACTTTTCTTAGCACCAAGTCCCCGAGTTTAAAATGATGAAGATTGGTTCTTCGATTATAGTATCTTTCGATTCGCTGATTTTGGGCGGCCAATTGGACAAGAGCAGCTTCTCGTTTTTCATCCGATAATTCGAGGCTAGTGTTCATAGCCTCACTATTTGACTTTTCTGTTGTATATCAAAACCTGGCACTGGGTTCCCCGACTTCAACTGTAATCAAGGCTTCGAAGCCATATACTAAGGAGAATGGGGTCGCCCCCGTACTAGATTTTGATGTTGTTCGATATGCCCAAAGAATTCCGGGCAGGATTTCTCTCCATTTCCCTTAGCGTCGTTCAACCTTTTCTTTAGGTTTTGAATGATGGTTTTGTTCGTTGATTCGGCATGTTCGTTCCCACTGGGGTGATACGGTGTTGATAATATCCTTTTTATTTTTGTGGTCTTCGAGGAATTTCGTCACTTTGCTGCCGACAAACAGTTTCCCATTGTCACACACTATTTTGGCGGGTATCCCAGATCGGCATACGATATGATCCCAGATAAAGTCTATAACCTATTTCTCTCTTACTTTCACGAACGCATGTGCTTCAATCCATTTAGAGAAATATTCAATCATAAATAAAATGAACTTAGCTTTACCTGGGGCCGATGGCAAAGGGCCGACGATATCCATTCCTCATTTCATGAATGGCCATGGGGATAAGACCGAGTAAAGTTGCTCTCCGGGCTGATGGATCATTGGTGCAAACCTTTGACATTTGTCACATTTTTGAACAAACTCCTTTGCATCTTTGTCCATATCGATCCAATAATAACCTGCCCTAATTACTTTTCGGACTAATGAATCGGCACCAGAGTGATTTCCACAAGTGCCCTCATGCACCTCACATAGGACGTAGTTGGTGTCTCTTGGACCTAAGCATACTACCAATGGTCCATCGAATGTCCTTCGGTATAACGTTCCATCCGCAGTTAATGTGAATTGAGCTGCTTTGGTTAGTAGGGCCCTCGAATTTTTAGGGTCTGATGAGAGCTTTCCATTTTTAAGTATTCAATATACTTATTCCTCCAATCCCAGGTTAAGCTTGTAGAATTTATCTTGGCATGACCTTCTTCGATCATGGACCTCGAGAGCTGAACGACAGTCACCGAGCTTATCTTGCCTTCCTCGATCGATGATCCCAAATTTGCAAGTGCATCGGCCTCATTATTTTGTTCTCGTGGAATATGCTGTAAAGTCCATTCTTTGAAATGGTGCAAAGTGACCTGCAGTTTGTCCAAATACCTTTGCATTCTATCTTCTCGAACTTCGAAGGTTTTGTTTACTTGATTTACCACCAGCAAAGAGTCACACTTGGCTTCAATACCTTCTTCTGCCAAGCTTTTAGCTAGCTCGAGACCTGCAATCATGGCCTCATATTCGGCCTCGTTGTTAGCCAACCTGATAATTTTGATAGATTGCCTAATAGTGTTACCCGTCGGTGGCTTTAAAATGATGCCTAGCCCCGACCCCTTCACGTTCGAAGCCCCATCCGTAAAAAGGGTCCATACCCTCGATAATATACCCGATTTCAATAAGAGTTCTTTTTCAACTTCAGGTACGAGGGTCGGGGTGAAATCGGCCACGAAGTCCGCTAAAATTTGAGACTTGATGGCCGTACGAGGTTGATATTCGATAGCGTACCCACTGAGTTCGACGACCCATTTGGCCAATCAGTCTGATAGTTCGGGCTTGTGCAAAATATTACGGAATGGGTAAGTGGTCAATACGCATATGGGGTGACATTGAAAGTACGGTCTTAACTTTTTAGAGGCGTTTATCAGTACAAGTGCCAATTTTTCTAAGTGTGGATATCTAGTTTTTGCTTCTCCTAAGGTTCGACTTACATAATAGACGAGAAATTGCGTACATTGCTCTTCTCGAACTAGGACACCACTTACCGCGATTTTCGATACTGCCAAGTACAAGTAAAGTTTTTCGTCTATTTTTGGAGTATGAAGCAGTGGTGGGCTCGATAGATATCGTTTTAATTCCTCTAATGCATGTTGGCATTCCGGGGTCCAATCGAAATCGTCATTCTTTTTGAGTAGAGAGAAAATTTGTGACTTCGATTTGACGACCTTGAAATGAATCAGCCTAAGGCTGCAATCCGTCATGTTAGCCTCTGCACGGTTTTTACGTTGTCCACGATGGCGATGTCTTCGATGGCCTTGATTTTATCGAGGTTAATTTCGATCCTCTGATTTGACACCATGAAGCCGAGGAACTTGCCCGAACCGACCCCGAAAGCATATTTCTCGGGGTTGAGCTTCATGTTGTATTTCCTTAAAATCCCGAATATTTCCTGCAAATGGGTCAAATGGTCCTCTGTGCGCAGGGACTTAACTAGCATGTAATCAATATAAACTTTCATTGATTTACCTATTTGTTCCTCGAGTATTTTATTTACTAGGCATTGGTAAGTAGCTCCTGCATTTTTTAGCCCAAAGGGCATCACATTATAACAATATGTTCCATACTTGGTGACAAATGAAGTCTTTTCCTGGTCTTCCGGGTTCATTTGGATTTGATTATACCCGGAATAGGCATCGAGAAAAGTAAGGATCTTGTGGCCGGTCGTGGCATCGATCATACGATTGATGTTAGGCAGTGGAAAAGAATCTTTGGGGCATGCCCTGTTTAAATCCTTGTAATCTACACACATTCTAAGTTTGTTCCGTTTCTTAGGGACTACAACTACATTGGCTAACCATTCGGGATATTTTACCTCCCAAATGGTCCCTATTCTGAGAAGTTTAGTTACCTCGTCCTTTATGAATGCATGCTTTACCTCGGATTGGGGCCTTCTCTTTTGCTTTATTGGTTGGAACCTAGGGTCTAGGCTTATCCGATGCATCGTTATATCCGGTGGGATCCCTGTTATATCTAAATGGGACCAAGCAAAAAAATCTATGTTATCGATAAGAAATTGAATAAGTGTATTCCTGAGTTCGAGGGTTAATCACGTTCCCAGGTATACCGTTCGTTCGGGCAAATTCTCGATTAATATGACTTGCTCCAACTCTTCAATTGTTGATTGGGTAGCGTCAGAATCATCAGGAAGCACGAAGGATCGAGGAATCTTTTTATCATTATCTTCATCGATCTTCTGATTTTCTGGTTGGGTTAAACCTAATGTCTGTGATTGCTATTTGGCATCTTGTTCCCCTTTTGAGCTCGATCCCTTTATTGGCGAAGGAGAGGATATTAGATTTGCTTCCTCGACGGCAACATTTCTCTTGCGGCCGGTTGCTCTCCGTACACTGTTATGACCCCCCTCGATGTTGGGAATTTAAGAACCCGGTGTAGGGTCGAAGGTACAACTCTTATGTTGTGGATCCATGGCCTTCCAAAAAGGGCATTGTACCTCATGTCACCTTCGATTACGTGGAACTTCATTTCTTGGATGGTCCCAGCCATGTTTATCGGCAGAATTATCTCGCCTTTGGCAGTTTCACATGCCATATTGAATCTGTTTAGGACCAGGGTCGCGGGTACGATCTGGTCCTGTAGACCGAGTTGTTGTACGACCTTCAATCTAATGATGTTGGCCGAGCTTCCTGGATCAATTAACACACGCTTAACTTTAGTTTTATTCATAAGTACGGATATTACCAATGCATCATTATGAGGTTGTATGACTCCTTTTGCATCTTCATCATTGAAGGACAAAGTTCCTATAGGTGCGTAATCCTGAGTTCGAGATCGCTTTTCTCTCACAATCGATGTATTAGTGCGTTTAAGCACCGACCCTTGAGGGGTATCGACACCGCCGATGATCATGTTAATGACGTGCTGTGGTTCTTCTCGTTCGTTTTGCTTGCCGAAATCCCTATTTTTGAAATAGTTCTTCGCCCTGTCACTTAAAAATTCTCGAAGGTGCCCTTTATTGAATAACCGGGCTACCTCCTCTCTTAGCTGCCTGCAATCATCCATTCTGTGGCTATGGATGCGATGATATTCGCACATTTGATTGGGATTTCTCTGGGCAGGATCGGTCTGCATGGGTCAAGGCCATTTAGTGTCTTTGATGCGTCCGATAGCCGACACGGTGTCGGATACATCAATGCTGAAGTTATACTCCGATAACCGAGGTGCTTCCTTAGATCCGGTAGGCCTGTCGAACCCACTTCTGTTCATCAGCCCCCGAGACCCTTGACCTCGATCACTTTTTTTGTTGCTTTGTCCGGGGTTATGTCTCGATTCATTGATTCTATGGTTTCCGTTATACGGTCGGTATCGATCCCTGATCGGACTTTGTTCTCGATTGATATCCCTTCGAGCAGCGGGTTCAACCCCCAACTGATCATCTTCGACTCTAATTTTTGATTGGTACTGATTGTGCACGTCGGCTCAAGTGATAGATAGGTACTCGATCAGGTTATGCTTCATCCGTCGTGATGCCGTCGAACTTCATTAGTTCAAACCTTGAGTGAAAGCCTGAACAACCCAATCATTTGTGACTGGTGGCAGATCCATTCGTTCTCTTTGAAAACGAGATACGGACTCTCTTAGCATCTCGTTATCCTTTTGTCTTACCTTGAAAAGGTCTGATTTACTCATTGCGACCTTTATGGACCGGCATGTGCCTTTACGAAAGAATCTGCTAACATGGCAAATGAGTCGATCGAATTCGGTGGTAGGTTATGATACCAAATCATTGCTCCCTTCGAGAGGATCTCTCCGAATGTTTTCAACAACACAGATTCAATTTCATCGTCCTCCCTTGATGGCACACGTGTAAGAGGTGACGTGTTCGTTAGGATCAGTCGTTCCGTTATATTTGGGAATTTCAGGCATACGAAATTTTTTGGGGATTGGTTTTGGGGCTGCGCTCAAGGGAAAAGGCTTTTGCACGAATTTTTTGGAATCCAACCCTTTTATCATTGGTTGAGCCCCCGGGATCTGATCGACCCTGGAATTATATGTTTTTACGTTTTTATCGTCGGCTTCGACTCGCTTTGTGAGCTCCTCGAGTATTTTAGCAATTTTGGGAGTAGTCCCTGATTCTTGCTCATTTGACCTCACTATGACTGGCTCTGTTCTGCGGGCAATTTCTCGGAGTCAACTCGGCTCCGGCCTGCTTGGTAGCTGGGTTTGGCTCTGCAACTGAGCTATCACTACCTGTTGGGCTTACAACATTTCAAAAATCATACGCAAGCTGACGCCGTTTTCCTCAATGTTATGGGTGTCTCGAGCTGCAGACCGAGTGCCACCATGAATACTATTTTCAGGTTCAGAATGAATGTTCGCCTCAATGGCCACATGCGAATTGATATCTATCGGCACTCCGATTAAAGCTCCAATGGCGTTGACAAGTGGTCTTTCGGTACTGGGTGTCAAAGTTGTTCTTCTCATCTTGAAGACCAGCTTCGTTGTCGATAGGTAAGGTCATTTGATTGGTAGTTAGTCATTGCTAATCTGAAATCCAAGATACTTTCGGAAACAAGCGCAAAATTGTGTGTTTTTGCAGATTCGTATCAAATAACCACTCTTATCCTTAGCCCCACGGTGGGCGCCAAACTGTTTACCCAAAAAACCGATAGAGTTGAATTTGTATGTAGTTCTAAGGATATGTGATATAGCTTAATACAAATCATAAGGATAAATAAAAATATCAAATATGGATTGCAAAGAATGCAAAATAAACAAGGTTGTAAAGAAGATGATTTTTAGGACTAAGCAAGATGGATCAATTTATGAAGTTTAAAAGAGTAACTCTTGAATATAGGAGAATATGGTGCTTGAATTACAATGTAAGCCAAAGAACTGCCCTCTACAGAAATGTAGTCATCCTCTTTAAAGTAGAGGATCCTACTTTAGATATAATTAAAAATACATAGTGGAGAACCCATGATAAATCAGCTTATCCCTAATTTTCTCCCTTAGTGTGTTTGCAACGGCTCTTGTCTGTGAGCTCGAACTCGATCGGCCTCGGTGCTGGTCGGTATTGCTTCTAGTGCTCGATGTGGACTCAGAATCAGGTGATGATTTGGGCTCGATATCGGTTGGCCTCTGCCCCTTAAGCTCGAAATCATCTCATCATAGTTCGATTCGGGCCCGAGCTCGATAATAATTTCGAAGTCGGTGTTTGACCTATACATGAAATCTGAAGCCCATTCATACCATCTTCGGAACCCATCTCGATATTATGAAATCTTTCTTCGATCCATTATGTTTTGACCTCGATCGATCGTACGAAGGCCAAAATCAATTTCGACTGTATACATAATTATTTGTTATAAATGATTGAATTAAATTAATTATTTGTATAACTGATTGAATTAAGTTAACGATATAAAATTATTCACATTATCAATGTATATTTATCACCTATTTTTCTCTCAAGCAATTTGGAAATCCTAACTCGCACTAGTACGTACATAATTAAATCTCTTGGAGTGAGTATCTCATCTTAATCTTATAATTGAAATATCAAGGTTTGATTAACCTTAATGGAGGTTCTACAGAGGAGTTTTTTGTTTTCTTATCTTTGTTTCTAAGTAATGTCTAAGAATTTCTCATCTTGGTAGGAACTTTTAACTTTATCTTTTATACTATATTAAAAACACGAAAATCCTTAGCTAAATATTGTTTGCCTTTTTTACCCTTTAAACATAGAGTTTACACCGGATAAAATAGTCATTTAATGATTTTTCCTAATATTTAGGACATTAAAAATAACTAAAATCGTAATTACTAAATACTTCCTTATTTGAACTATGTAAAAAAAAGTCCTACAATTTAGAACTTTAAAATCAATTAAAATTTTAATTTATAAATATTCTTTCCTTATTTAAAGTATGTTATTACAAACTATATTTGCGAATCCTCATATTACGACTTTGAAGTCAATTAAGATATTTTTTCAAAAGAAGCTTTATCTATCATATATTTATATTTTTCAATATTAGGAATACAATTATATTCCTTAATAAAATAATATCTTGACATACAATATTCTAGAGCAAAAATTAAGATCTAAAAAAGTCATACGAAATCTAAAAGGACTTACATAATCCGAAAGTATTCCTACTCAATTATATTCCTACTCAATCTTTTTTAAAGAACTTTTTTTGTTTTATAATTATGCAAATCCTAGAAAAATTTATATATATATATATATATATATATATATATATATATATATATATATATATCATAACGAAATTCATAAGTACATTTTTGGTTGGACACAATAGAAAATACAAATACAGTGTAATTTTTTCAAAAAAACAAAGCTGCAATATGACAAAAAATGAAAAAGAAGAAGAGAATAAGTGGAAACTCCTTCAATAACTATATCCCTAACAAAGAGCGATTGTCGTTGGTTTAAAAAAGGAAAAGAATAGTTAATATCCCTATTAAGGAAATTCAAAATTGTCTTAGGTTCAAAAGGAAAAAAGAATAAAAGAACAAGAAGAAAACTTAAATGCAATATATTCATAAAATATCTTTATAGGAAGTCGTTAGTTAATATCTCGCTTTTTAATTTGCTCTCTATGGACACTAAGGTTTAGTTTCCTTGTTGGTCAATGTATTCATCAACTTAATTTTATTTTTAGTGAACTTCTTAAATTAAGATTTTAAAAATGTTATCTGCTGAAATTGCGAAGGAAGAATGATAAATTTTGAATTTTAAGTAATGAAATTATAAAATTTGAACAACTTTTTGACTGAACACATTGACGAATTATTGAGAATTTTTATGGAGCAGTTTCTTCTTTTATTGAGTTAAGTATATAGGATCAACATTTATCATTTTTAGGAAAATAAAATTTTATTTTATAGCTTAGACACAATATTTCAATATAATATCTATACGACTTTTTAGAATTCTTTTATCCATTGAGATAGTGTACACGCGCAATGCGTGTATCGTAAGACTAGTATTTATAAAAAGATTTCAATCTTAAAATGTAATTCAACTAAATACAAAAGAATAAACAGTTTAGTCAGTATATATTTGGGTTTAAACCATTTCTTTTACCATCTAAAATCATTTGGCATTGCATGGTGTTAGAAATCCCTGCATAAAAATTCATATAAAATAATACGAAGTCTGGCTAGTTGCATAAGAAAAATAATCGCTGCATTACTTAATGTAGCATTTGCTCGTCAATATCAAATAATGCATACATTAAATTATACAGGAATTTACATAGTATTATTTATGCAAAAAATAATATGAATAAAAATATATGTATTAGCAAATCGTGAAAGATACTTTATTTAGTTTTTACTATTCATAATGAAGGAGAAAAAAATGTGAGAAAATTAAAAGGTGAAAAATTAAGCCCACCAAGAAGATAGAAAGTTCAGGTAACCAACTAATTGTGCCACCAAGATTTACCGTGAAAGATATGTGCATACATACATACTCTATCAGAAACAGCGACGAGATTGTGGGGGGACCCCCAGGGGGGCTTTTTACGTAAGTGACGACTTTCAGCCTTATAATGTTTTTATGCCCAAACCTTACTAATACTGTCGTAAACTTGCCACTTCAACCAAAATTTCATTAAGTGACCAATAGAAAAAAGAAAATTCAACAAATAATTAAACAACGCCAAGAGAACAAAGAAGCACACCCCTCTCTCGGGCCTTTTTCCCCCCCTTTCCTTTCCAGCTAGTGCTAGTGCTAGAGGGAGGGGAGGGGGGGGGGGGGGGTAATGGAGCAAAGAGGGGGATAGAGAGGGTAAGTGTTAGATAACCAAAAGAGTGAAATTTCCTTCCTCAACAAACGCAAACCAATAATTTACACGCTTTGTCAAACCAGTACAAGGAATAAGGCCAATATCCATACAAAGCCAACTCTCAAAGGCATTAATACAAGTTACGACAAGGGTACACATTAATATATAAGCTGACATACAATTTGAAAAAATGTAAGCAACATTGACAAAATTTACAAGGACCTCAATGACAAATAAAGAGCTTAATGCTGTAGCCGGAAGGTAGAGAGACCTATTGAAGATATACATGCATCAATCACTTGCAATTACCTGGGGCACGACCAATAAGCCTGCACTGTTCTGGAAGCAAGGACGAAATCACTTGCTCATTTACTGGGAAAAGTTCACCATCGATACCACAGCTACTGTGTGAGTGCTTTCCGGGCTTAATCTTTACTGCTTTAACCTGCATTGCATAGGAATGAAGCTTATTTTGAGTTCAGTGAGTACCAACCAACAAAACCTCATTAAAAGTCTCTAAACCAGATTTTCTGAAATAGATGGGTGAGCTCTAAACTGAAACTGTAAGTTTCTTGAGGCAGTTTATCTTTACTAAGTAGATTGATGTTTTGAAAATATCCATACAGTAATGGCCTCCATGTAGACAGGGAAACCTGTATTAATGCACTCAAAAACTCTGCCTTAGTAGGAAAAAACAAGGATTTTGCATCCAAAATCCATTTGCTGCTTTACCTTGACATATTCAACGTATGGGAGGGAAAGATGTCGGCCCATTTGCAGACGCAAGAAGAACCTGATAAGCTTCAGTCTTCCACTTCCATGGACCAACAACAGATCTAACGTGTTATCATCAGGCTCTGCTTTTGGGGCCACAACCTGTGAACTTAAGCTTTGAACAGTTTTGCATGAATGGTTGCATACCAGGACACCAAGAAATTGACCTTTGGTAGTCACCCATTCTTCTGCAGACTTCTGAACAATATCCTTCCGCACAGCATCTTCAGTTTCATCTGCTGGTCCAGGCAATTCAATAGGATTTTCCATATTCCAATGAGGTTCTGTGTCCCATCTTGGTTCCGTCTCCCAAATTGGGCCAGGGTCTGACATCGTTGATGAGATATCCTCTTTATCATTTGTAGTTGTATTTGCCCAAGAAGATCTAGTGGGGTCATTTGTAGCAGTCAACCCACTCCATCCTTTATCTGTTCTTGATTTGGACCTAGTCCTGGGCCAATTCGGGGTTGCTGAAAGTGGAAGCTGAGGATGGATAACTTCCGGTTCATAAGTTGTATTGCCACTCCGTCCGGCAGATAAACGTTTGGATTTTGCATCAATGGCCCGCACATATTCTGATGGCTCAGTGCTACTGCATGTAGTATCCAAGTCTGCTGCGGACATTCTACTTGGGGTCATTATAGAATCAATACTTGATAAGCTAGAGGCTCTGGGAAGCCCTTCCTTGCTTGATCTCCTCATGATGTCTGTGTACAATTCAGACATATCAATGACTTCCCTCTCAACCAAACCTTTTCCTTCTCCAGTTGCTTCTTTCTGCGCTGGAAGATATTCCACTTCAAAACTGTACTTCGGTAAGCACATGAATTTGAGGAAACCAGCGACAAAGTAGCGCAATGGACCAAACCGCTTCTGGTATTTCTCAGATAGTTCCAGCACTACAATAGATAATTGAAGTACACTTACTATCTGAAAATATATGCAATTCAGACAGAGATACCATATTATATAAATACTAAATATCCATGCAAAACACAACTGCTACTGCTACAACAACAACAACAACAACAACCCAGTATAATCCCACTAGTGGGGGTCTGGGGAGGGTAGTGTGTACGCAGACCTTACCCCTACCCTAGTGTAGAGAGACTGTTTCCGATAGACCCTCGACTCCCTCCCTCCAAGAACTCCCCACCTTGCTCTTGGGGTGACTCGAACTCACAACCTCTTGGTTGGAAGTGGAGGGTGCTCACCACTAGAGCAACCCACTCTTGTCTAAATCCAGCAGTTTAAGTCAAATCAATTTATACAGTTCATGTAATCCGGATGTAAAACAACAATAAATGAAAAGCAAGTACAGTCTCGGCCCCTCTACCCTTATCTACTTAAATACCGAGCTTTTGTTTGCAGCACGGTTCGAACCCGTGACATGAGCCTCTGCCTCACCCACACATCACGGTTGTGCTCTCACCACTAGACCGAAGCCAGAGAGCCAACATGCCAACCTTTTCAATCAACAAATCAACCTTTTACATTCTCAAAATTACTTAGTCTTAATAACTTTTTTATTTATCTTCTGTTATGACAAAGCTAATATTTCATAGAGGATACCCTCCCAAAGGTAGCTCACAATATTTACTAATGCAGAGACCAACAAGATAGTTCCCATTGTATCTGAGAGGAAACGAGGGCAATACCTATAAGAATCTGCAGCAAAAGCTTCTCCATAAAACCATAACTCAGATGATACATGTCAGCTTTTCAAGTGACAAGTTATGAAGCACATACACCAAATCTATGCATGTTTTTTCGGGTAATCGTCAGGCACAAATGCTCTTACAAGTTACAATATCAATTCAGTTAGTTGCATCCCAAATTTTTCCTTGTATTTAGGCACCATCTATTTAAGAAGGAACAGGATACCGCAGTTGGAAGACAAAAAGGAGGCAAGATAATTACCATTTTACCCAATTCATAATTTTGGAGCCAAAATATATTAGAAAAGGCAGATAGTATGCATTTTAAATGTAATAACAACAAATTATTCAATTAAAACACAGAAGTCGGAACACATAAGGAGATAGAAAGCACAGTAGACAAAACTCGAAAAAGAAAAAGGAAAAAAAGGAGTTGCCTTAAGTCTTAAGCAAACACATAATTTGAGATGCTTTCACGTAACTGAAGGTTAAGTTTGATAGACTCTTCTTTGTTAAGTAATCCTAGCAAACTCTGTCATCTGGGACATTTTCAGTGATATAGGCATGTTATGATTGGTTGATAAATATTTACTAATAGTTCTTGATTAGACATTTTAGGCTATATGAAAGATCAAATATCAATAATCATGTTCTAGGGTAATGCATACCCTAGTTTTCCAAATTTCCTCTTTCGTGTCCGACTCCTTATCTTACCCTACTCAAGTATCTGCATTTGTATAGGTAATAATCACAAAGTTATCATAGCACATGATTATCTTACCAAATTATTGTAAAGCATAAACATTAATAACTGCTAGGAATTAAAAGATTTAGTACCATCGCTTACAAAGCCAAAGTAGGTGACAGTCGTCCCAAAGTGAATTCTACCACTTTGAACCCACTCGACAGCAAAAACATCTGTAGCTGTAAGCCCTCCCTGAAACAAGAAATCGACACTACATGAAAGGAGTAGATAACCTAGCAGCAGTAGTGAGATATTTCAAATAATATTTCGGATGTTTGATGGAATCAACTCCAAATCATTCCCTGAAGGCTAGATGTTAGCTTTATTTGTTCAGTAGGAGTAACTTAACTTCTGTAAATAGCACTGATCAATTATTTGATTTTGTTAGCTCCCTAATCCTAGCATATTCTTTTGTTTATACTGGAGCTAGCACACGTCTTTTGTAACCTATAAATATAATCAGCATGAAGACGCATCAAGAGAGATGAAACATACCTTGACAATTGCTATGGCAGCGGACACGGGATCTCTAACTCCAAGCACAGTCCAGACCAGAGAATTATCAGAACCAGCAGGAATGATTCCAATTGGAATTGAAATTGCTTCTTTCTGGTTATCCCTACTGAGTAGCCCGTTTAAAACCTGAATCAGGAAAGTTATGTAAGAAAGTTTAACTTAATTTTCTGGACGAGTAAGCTAGATTAACTAATTCTGAGCACACCTTTTAAATGTCAACCAGCAAATATTGGTAAAGTTCACTTTTTGGTTCAGAATGACCAACTTAGCAGTTCAAAGATGTCAAGAAACTATAGTAAAATTTATCAGCATGCAGTTTAGCTTAAGGCCATAATTCAACAAATGTGAAAATTCTATTCTGAACACAAAATCAATAACTACATATAGGGTGACTAAAAAAAAAAGGGCAGCCCGGTGCACTAAGCTCCCGCTATGCGCCGGGTTCGGGGAAGGGACGGACCACATATAGGGTGACTAAGAAGCTAAAAAAAAAACGAGGCTGAGTGTAACCAAAAGAAAAGAGCATTCTGAAAATGAGATTGCAAAGGGCAGAAAGCTGGTGGAAGATATAAAAACAGAAAAGAATCTAGGAGACTCATCAAACTTTGTACTTTTTGTGCCAAATGATGCTCCAGCATGTTAAAGATGATTGACCAGATCCCATTGAGATAAACCCCTTTATAGGCATTATTCACTCTATACTTCATGTATAGAGGATCTTCCCCCTTTTTGTATACTATTACTTGCTTGAAGAAAACACAAAGGAGTGAAAATATAATGAAGGGGCCTCAAAGAGTGATTATATTTTCTAAAATCAAGGGCGACTTATCAGGCTTTATTATTCTTTAAACTTTTTGTGTAGCCTTTATCAAGATTGCCAACCCCTTAGATGAAACTGCATCCAACTATTAAACGAAGCACTATCTCAAATAGAAAAGCATCCAACTTAATGACTCATAATTGACAGATCTTATAGTTTGTTTAAAGGGTACAGGAACTTTGCACAAGGTCAGTAATCGTACTAAATCTCAAAGAAGCCAGCCATCTTAGGTCTTAATTGACTCAATATAAGCAATCCACAACAACATAAAGGATGTCTCTATCCTAAAGAAGAAACAATATGCTATTAAAGAAAAAAATAGCAAATCAGGTAACTCTGTGCACACCTAAATTATGTCACGATAGCTCTCTCGATTTAATGCTACTCGAAAAACCTTTATTGAGCATAAAAACTGACTTATTGATGCAAGAAAGGAGAGTAATTGAGCTATATATGCACTGCAGACATACACACTTGTCACTTGTGAAGTTGGAGAAAGACAGACCATAACTAACCTCATTCACTATGCCATCGCCTCCTACACATATAATGCCTGAACATTTTCCAAAACAGAGAATATAAGAAAAAACAATGATGAACATGGTCTTAGACAACTAAAACTGAATAACAGAAAAACTAAAGCATTGAAAGAAATACCATCAGGACATGTGCTGAAGTCAACCGTGCTTGCAAGTTTCTTGGCATGACCTGCAGATGTGGTTTTGACTACTTCCAACTTAAACCCAGCAAGCTGTAAATTCAATAGAAACAGAGTTAAAGTTGAGAACAAGAACGAACAAGGATATCCAGTCTGAGATAATCTGATTGAATCGGAAACATTCACCCAAAGAGAAATTCTGAAAAAAGAGAATCTCAAGGATGCACAATAGAAGGCATACGTGACATAAACATAACTTTGTTAATCTGCACCTAATATCACAATCGGCTCTCACAACGAATTACACATGAAAAGTACTGCCTTAAAACCAGGAAGTATCAGAAGGAACTCCTCTACTAGTCAGAGGAATAATAAAACCAATTTAGAATGCCTCTCTTATAGCGCGAATTCTTCGCATTTTGCACACCTGATGTATGCACCATTTTGGTTTGCAATTTATCCTTTTGTTTCCCACAATTTACCCCCTAACTTATTCATACCTTAAAAGCCATAAAATAGTACATTCTGTGAGATGCAAGGTAGGAACTATATATATTTAAAGGGGGAAAAAAGAGGGGTGGGGGTGGGGGGTGGGGGGGGGGTTCTGAAAAGGAAGAGTGCAAGGAGAAAGAGGAAAGAATCAAGCATTTACCTACCGTATTCACACACAAAAAAAAAGGGAATGATGCATGGAATGAGTTTCTTTTTGCTCGGCTCTAATACCTAAGCTGGCAAGAGAGACATGTTAAAGTTATTCTGCATTTCTGTCAAAGACACGAGAGTTACCAAAGATGAAAGATAACTGATGACTTAAATTATCTCTAATAGATTATTTATCTATTTGGAGAACGGAAGCTAATTTCTTTCGGAAGATCGTTCATCTGAGCAGATAGAGATTCTCGCAGCCTTCAAGGTTTAATATATTCTAGATGCTCATTCATAGTATATTACTTCTACATCACTCTTGGAAGCTGTAGCTCGTGACGGCTTAGAGAGCAATGTTAATTGTTACTCCAGAAGTTGTTGGATATTTTAGGATTCGGATAGAGTGGAGAGCTAAACCCTTGATGCGTCCATCGCATTAAACATGACTTGTAAGCTTAGTTATACTTGCAAGTAGATGACACTACCCACAGTCACTTTTTTAGCAATCAAATGATGCTTTTAAAAGTTTCCACTTCATTTGCTCAAGATCAATATTTTTCTTGTTTATCTTTTTTTAGCAATCAAATGACGTATTTTTTCTTTTTATTTGGACGGAAGAGTAGCAAACTTCAGAATGGAGCTTGAACACCACGATACTAAAAAGTTCTTCCTGAATAGAATGTTTCTGAAATGAACAATATTCAAGCCAATGGAATGGCATAGTTTATGTTAATTAGCTAAGCTTTTGATGATTTTTGTGTAAAGCTTCACGGAAAAATTAAATGTCTCGTTACCATCTCTCAACCCTTCTTTTTCTATAAAATTATATAATTCCTATTTTAGTCCTTACAATTTTTTTTTTATATAATTCATAAAATTATGAACTCTTTTGTGATTTGCAGAGAAATAAATAGGTCAAGGGGCAAATTGTTAAAAAAATAAAAAGACAGTGCAAAATGAAAAATGATGCATACAATAGGGGTAATGCTGCTCGGTGGGCCGGGCCTGAACCGGACCGGACCGGGCCCGCGGTCCTAACGGGCCTGGTGGGCCTGGTGGGCCGGTCCTGGGTGGGCCGGTCTTGGTGGGCCTCTGAGCCCGTCACGGGCTGGTCTCCATGGTTGAGCCCACGAGCCCGGGACCGTTTGGCCCGGGACCGGCAGGCGGGCCTGGGCCGGTCCTGGCGGGCCTGGCGGGCCCAACGGCTATTTTAAAAAAAAAAAAAAAAAAAAAAAAATCAAACGGCCATATTTAAAATCTAGCCGTTTGGGCTGAAAATATGACCGTTTTTTAAGTTAAAAAAATGGCCATTTGGCCCCCAAACTTTATTTTAACCCCAAACTTTATATAATTACACTTTTCCCCATTTCTCAACTATAAATACCCCCTCATTCTTTCATTTTTATTCACCAATTCATCAATATCTCTCAATATCTCTCAATCTCTCTCAATCTCTCTACTACAATTACTTAATTTATTGTTGAAATTTCGTGAAAAATTGTGAAGTTGTTGAATTGAAGTTTTCAAGTGTTCAACGATTTTCAATTTTCAAGAAGTTGTTCGGCAATCCGGTAAACTCGTTTCAACTCTTACGTTTTTATAATATATTTTTGTGTGGTTTAGTTTGCATAATTATAATTAATATGGCATTTACTTTGAAAAAAATGTTTGGTAAAGGAAAAGATAAAACCGGTGAAAGTAGTGGCCAACCAACTACCCTTCCCCCGGCTCCCCGACCTAGAAAAGATAAGCAAGTTGAAAGTAGTCGCCAACCTAGACGTCCTCCTCCTTCCGTAATTCTTGATAGTGATCACCCTTGTTTTCAATTTACCGATAGTGAATTTTATCATAATGTTGCACCAGGTGATAGATTAGATGATGAAATTATGAATGCTCTTTATCCTAATGAAACCATCTTAGAAAATAATGAGGAAAATGAGGATGATGATGAAACTCAAGCACCGGATTTAGATGATACACCTACTAGTCCTCTTAATAACCCAAGTGATGCACCGGTCGACCCACCTGTAGAAACTCCTACTTTTAATAGAGAACCTGCTAAACGCTTAGAAACATCATTAGTTTGGAATTTTTTTACTCAAGTAAGAGAAAAAAATAAGGCTAAGTGTAAAACTTGTGGGAAATTAATGTCGCATAAATATGTAGGAGACCGTAGCGGCACAGGTAGTTTGACTAGGCACATAAAAACACACCCTAGAGATAAGGCTAGATTTTTTCAAATGAAAGCGCATCTAGAGGGGACAAGTGTAGATTCTGCGATTAACCCTAGTACAGGTTCAAATCTAGTTCAACCAGGAATTAACACTGTCACTGGAGGTATTTTATATTACGATCCAAATAGAGATCGTGAAGAATTAGCAAAGATGATTACTGTTATGTGCTTACCTTATACTTTTGCTTCTAATCCTAATTGGGTTCATTATATTAGAAGAGTGTTTAATCCTACTTATAAAGGTTGGCCTCGCGCAACAGTTAAGAGTGATATTTATAAATTCAAACATGAATATGAACAATATTTGCGTTATTTATTTACTCATATACCTAATCGGATTTCTATTACTACTGATATTGGTAGAAGTGGTAATGATTGTGATTACCTAACTGTTACAAGTCATTGGATAGATGAAGAATGGATAATGCAAAAACGCATAATTGCATATAGAATAATTAATTCGCGTCACACAGGTAAATTTATAGCTAACACTGTTGCAGATATTTGTAGATATTTTTGCTTTAGCGATAAAATAATGGCAATTTCAATGGATAATGCTTCTAGTAACACCAGTGCTATAGGCATGCTTACAACAACACTAAATCCTGCATTTACTAATATTTTCCATGTTAGATGTATTTGTCATATTTATCATTTAATTGTCGGTGATGGTATGCGAATATTAAACATAGAAATTGAAAAGGTTAGAATGGCTCTTAATTGGCTTTTTTATTCAAACCGTAGAAGTAGACTTAGAGAGTATTTTAAAAAATGTGATGAATATGGCCTTAGAGAAAGAAAGGTTCCTAAACCTTGCCCGACTAGATGGAATTGTATGTACGAAAGTTTAGTAGTAGCATATGAATATAGAAACCCAATTAATGCAACGTTTAATTCTCGGGTAGGTGGTGAAGATGATGATGAAATGCTTACCACTCAAGATTGGACTAATGTTAAAATTCTTTTAGATTTTTTAGAACATTTTCAAATTGCAACAAATGCATTTTCTGGGCAATATTATCCTACTATTTCAAACTGTTTAGTTTATATTGCAGCACTATCTGATTTGTTTGTTGAATTTAGTGAGGGTGGGGATATTTATGAACTTGCTATAAATGAAATGAAACAAAAGTTTAAAAAATATTTTTTTCCTATCCCTCCTATTTATGGTCTTGCTGCAATGCTAAATCCTACAATGAAATTGGGAGGTCCTCATTTTTGGTATTCAAATATTTATAAGGCTTTAGATCTTTCAAATGAGGAAATTGCGACACTTGCAGATGCAAAAGCTTCAATTAAGATTAACGCTCAAACAGTTTATAATGCTTATCAACTTGCCTTAGAGCATGCTAGGCCAACTATTCCAACCCCTACTTCGTCTAGCTCACAATCCTCTAAAAGAGTTGCGGGCTTAAAAGCTCTTAAATCTTGGACGGAGTTCAGGGGTCTCAAGGTGAAAATTATGATGAAACTTCACATCTAAATGAGCTTCAAGTTTATTTGTCTCAGGGACTTGAAAAGGAGAATCCAGACGGCTCTTTTGATCTTTTGGAATGGTGGAAGGCAAGGGAAAAACATTTTCCTGTTCTTGCAAGGATGGCTCGGGATATTTTATCAATTCAAGCTTCAACTGTTGCATCAGAGAGCGCTTTCAGTCAAGCAAGACTGCAAATAGGTGATCATAGAGCGTCTATGAGGGATAGCTTGGAAAAATCAGTATTGTTTAGAGATTGGATCCGCTCGGAAAGAAGAAACTTTGGAATTGCAGAAGCACAACCGGCGATAGATGAAGCTTATGAAGAAATGATAGCGGAACTTACGGAGGATTCGGCTTCGCCCGGAAGTGGTGATGAACAAGCTTCTTTTCCACCACCACCAACGCAACCTCCTCCGAACCTTGAAGGATTTATGAGATTTGTTAGAGATAATACATAGAATAATATGTAACTTGTATTTTGGCACATCTTCCTTAGTTTTTTCCTTCTAATGGTGGTATTAGTACCTTGTTGTGCTCATTCCATTGGGGGAAGGATGACTAAGAAAGATATGTCATTTTTTGGTAATAAAATTTATTGCTTCTACCCATGAGCTTCTTTTCGCAATATTTCTTTGTCTATACTTAGAATTATTTATATGCTACAATATATACATAATATACAATATATATACTACAAGAAAATATATTTATAAGATACAATATATACATAAGATACAATATATATACTACAAGAAAATATATAAGAGAATATATATACATAAGATACAATATAATATACTACAAGAAAATATATTATGCTACAATATATACATAATATACAATATATATACTACAAGAAAATATATAAGAGAATATATATACATAAGATACAATATAATATACTACAAGAAAATATATTATGCTACAATATATACATAATATACAATATATATACTACAAGAAAATATATTTATAAGCTACAATATATACATAAGATACAATATATATACTACAAGAAAATATATAAGAGAATATATATACATAAGATACAATATAATATACTACAAGCAAATATATAAGAGAATATATATACATAAGATACAATATAATATACTACAAGCAAATATATTATGCTACAATATATACATAATATACAATATATATACTACAAGAAAATATATTTATAAGCTACAATATATACATAATATACAATATATATACTACAAGAAAATATATAAGAGAATATATATACATAAGATACAATATATATACTACAAGAAAATATATTATGCTACAATATATACATAATATACAATATATATACTACAAGAAAATATATAAGAGAATATATATACATAAGATACAATATAATATACTACAAGAAAATATATTATGCTACAATATATACATAATATACAATATATATACTACAAGAAAATATATTTATAAGCTACAATATATACATAAGATACAATATATATACTAAAAGAAAATATATAAGAGAATATATATACATAAGATACAATATAATATCAAGAAGTGATATTTATGCATGACAATTTAGTGTTTTACTATTGTTTTGTTATTTTCTTTTTCGTCAAGCACTTTAATAATTAGATATACATATATACTACATATTAATATAGCCATGATACTACAAGAAATTGTCTTTAAAAAAAAAAAAAAAAACCCGCTAGGCCCGCGAAGCCCACGAGCCCGGCCCGTTAAGCACAGGACCATGTGGGCTTAGGCCCGTCACGGGCCGGTTCCACCCATTAGGCCCACGAAGACCGGGACCGCCAGGCCCGGGACCGCCAGAGCCCGGGACCACGAAGCCCGGGACCGCGAGGCCCGGCCCGTTAGGCCCACTAAGGCCCGGGCCCGGGACAAAATACAGCCCTAAACTGGAGCCTCGACTCGGATGGTATTGATATATTGTCTCTTTCGTCTTTTTCGTTTTCTTGAGCCGAGAGTCTATCGGAAACAGCCTCTCTACTCCATGGGGTAAGGGTAAGGTCTGCGTACACACAACCCTCCCCAGATCCCTTACTTCAGGGATTTTACTGGGTTGCTGTTGTTGTAATAGGGGTATAAAACACTAAGAACTCCTTATAGAGCTTATTCCAAAAAACAATATGAGAGATTGAACGGTAGAGACTTCAGACCTATAAATCCAGTAAAAGCAACTACAAGATTTTTGTAGCAGTGCTTCCCTTTTGACATTCTACAGCATCAATTGCAAACGCAATAATTGATTCCAAGATAAATATCAAACTGAACTAGGATAAGGCATATGATTATGTAAATTGAGCCTTTCTGGACTTCATAATTGAGAAGATGTATAATTTGTAAAGAAATATCTGACGACAATTATCAAGAAAAATAGTTATTGTGATGACAACATTTGCAGTTATCAATTTTTTTTGGTTAAGTAAAATTTGTGTTTGTTTTTCTCAATCATTTTGCAAGTTTTGCCAACCCCAAACAATTTTTATAGTTGTATGCAAGTCGTGACAGTTGGGGACGGGGAAAATATAAGAGACATGTGGACAAGCAACGGAGCAACTAATTGGATAAACACTAGAAAGCAATGAATAATGAACATAAAGGAAAATAGGGATTAGGGGGACAAATCAGATAGTCTGCATAACGCAATGAACAAACACATCCCCTTTCTAACAGCAAGGACTGTTGGCTAAGAGAGAATGCTATTAGAGAAACGATTTATTTCATTTACATCCAGCGGTATCAACACTAGATGATTGCGACCACTACAATATTTTCATGCATTTAGCTTAACTTTAAAAAAAATCATGCAGTTAGAGGTGCAAATAAAATTGTCAGCTAGATAATAACAGATTACAGTTCTAGAACATACCTTGAATATAGGTTCAACCTTGCCATGGAATACTTTACTTGAACGACCACGGCCAGACCTTGGGTTTAAAATGACAAGCATTCTAGGAGGATTTTTACATCGTACATATGACTCGAGAGGAAATTCATTAGTAACCAAATCAGAAGCCTGCTTCTTTGATGAAGCCAGAGGATGAGGCAATATATTCACATAACACTGTTGATCGGCAAATGCATTTACCCATTGAAGTGCTTCCTCTGATGAAGAAGCTAAGAAGCGAAAATCCTTCTGGCTTCTTCGAGTTTTTAAAAAACCTCTTCTAAGGGGATATGAATGGATGGTGAAATGTCGGAGTCCAGGACAGTATGATACCTGTGGTAAGTGCAGAACCTACTGCTTAGTAAAACTCAAACGGAAGTGATACAAATTCTGACAAAACCCATAATCCCTTAAAGAACCTTACCGAAATAACATCTTCCAGACGCAGCATACCAGAACCCCAAACCATAGCCTTGCTAGTAAGTTTGGCTTCAACAGCATCCTGGCTAGTAACCTCCTTTGAGGCTTCTAACTCAGAATTTTTATTTGCCTTCCCCTTGTCTAAAACCAGCTTTCCAGAAAACACTTCATATCCGAGCAGGTCAGACTGCTCATCCCCGATGTCAATCCTGTGCTCCTCATTTTTCTCTTTCTTAGGGTCATTATTACTCAGACTAAGTTCTCCACGTATCGAACTTCTTCCTTTACTTCGTTTTTCAGGGAAAACAACCGGAGATGAATGCTGCCCTGCTGTTGTAATCTGGGAACACAACCCTAGACGTCGAAGAGACTGCTGAGTTGTAAGTCTCAAAGAATTATTTTTAGCAAGATTCCCGCTCTTCTGCATATTTCTCCTCACCGAGCAAAAGAGAGAGAATAGAGTTGAACAATAACGGATTCCTCTAATGCTTAAGTGTAACAAGATCCAGAAAATAGCTAATTCAGAGCCTAAAAAATTCACATCCAACCAACCGACCAAACCTGCATCATGATAATTTCAAATTGGTGAATTCATTTTAAATAAATCTTTAAATCATTATATAATTCAGAGCAAAACAACGAATCACACTCTCCGGATCAGAATAACCAAAATTCATCTAGGAAACAACCACCCAATCGACTAAAATTCTCAAGCCAAAAACTAACTGTAATCTCTCAACAGCAAAACTTTCATCAGAGATTACATATTATGAAAGCATTCACTAAATCATATGAAAATGCAAACAGCACATCACTCTCCAGATCAAAATTACCAAACTGGTTAAAATTGACGAACCAGAGATTAGCTTTAGGCGTTCGACAAAGCAAAATATGGGCACGAACAAAAAATAAAAGGAAGAAGAATACAAACCTGAGTGCTAGGGTTTGTATTCGAATGTTGATATCTTCAGTCAAAATCTACGGTTCTCGAATGCTGTGATGAAAATCGGAATCCTCAATTGATGTTAGCGGCGGAAATCTCATCGGAGAAAATGCGTTTTGAACCGGCGGTTCACGGAGAGCCCAGGAGAAATGACCCGATACTTCACATACGGGGAGAGTTGGGAGAGAAAGGAAAAGGAAAATACAGAGAAAGGAGAAATCGCTTTTTCCGTCCACTTTCTCTCATCTACCAAACAGGAGCAAATAAAAAAAATTCCTTCTCTTTTTTCCTAATGCTAATAATGCTAAAGTATTTCTTCTAGTGTGGCTGTGGGATGATATAATTTGTTACCAACTTAAATGGATCTACTTTAGCCTTTTAGCTTTAGCTTTAGTCGTGTTTTATCTAAATAAATTAATGTTTTTGTTTTCAAGTGAATATCTTAATTTGGTTTTGTGCTTAGTATTAGGTACATGGACGAGTAGTTAGTTGGTGTATTATGTGACGTCATGCCTTCACTTTTAATTTATTTTTTTTGGCAAAAATAAAATGGAGAAAATTTGAGAGAATATTATAAGAAGACTTTTTTTTTAAATATCCCTTGTTCAAAAAGTTGACATTTCAATTTCAAAACATAAAGTAATATATTCACATGCATAGGCAGATTAAATTAAAATTGAATGTGTTACAAAAGAAACTTCAAATTTTGGTTAAAATGTGGTAAATTGGTACTCCCTCTATTTAAGTTAAGTTGCACCATTAGTTTAGCTGGGAAATCCAAACACATAAACCTCTGAACTCATAACTTTGGAACTTGTAAAATTTTAAACCTGTAAATCGAAAGATGAAAAAACTAAAACTGAAAATATATATAAAAAATATTTTTTCCCGGGAAGGGGGAAGGGGCAGGGGCGGCGGTGGGGTGGGGGTGCAGAAAAACGAAAAAAACAAAAATTTGAAATTACAAAAAAAAAAAAAAAAGTAGAAAAAAAAATTGTGCGAGGTGGGGAGCAGTGGGGTGGGGGAGGGAGTGGGTGGTGCAGAAAAAAAACATAGAAATTTGAAAATTACAAAAAAAAAAGTTTTAAAAAAAACTTTTTTTTTGTGCGGGGTGGGGGGACAGTGGGGTGGGTGGTGTAGAAAAACGAAAAAATAGAAATTTAAAATTACAAAAAAAAGTAAAAAAAAAACTTTTTTTACATCGGAGGGGTGTAGAGTGGGTGGTGACGGAAAAACAAAACTGAAATTTGAAAAAAAAAAAAGCCTTTTTGGAGAGAGGGGTGGGATTAGGTGGGTGGGTGTGAGGGTGTGGGGTGGGTGGGTGAGGGTGGGGAAGGTTGATAAGGAGTTTTGGAAAATGTTTTTCCTTCTCTTGATAAGGAAAACATTTTCCTCCAATTGAAAGAAAATGAGTTCATAAGGAAAATATTTTCCAAAGCATTTAAGCCAACCAAACATGAAAAAATTGAAAAATATTTTTCGAAAAATATTTTCCTTCGTACTAAACACACCCTTGGTGTATACTTGATTAAAAGTGGTAGCCAAAATATTGCGAAAGTTAGTTAAATAACAGAAAATCATATCAAAGTTTGAAACATGTTAATAGATAATTTTATAATTATTGGTGCCAAACATTTGAATATTTCAAATTTATAAAGTGGGTAATATAAATTTAGATGAACTACTTACTAATATATATATATATATATATATATATATATATATATATATATATATATATGCATTTTAGTTTCAATATATTTGTATCATTGTATTTATGTACATATTTATGTGTATGTATATGGTTCGATTATCCTTTGCTTGTGAACTGATTATCGTACATTGAAAACATTTTATTGTTAGCCCTTTATCATAAAATGATGTAGTTGTAGAAGTTAACTTGACATCATATCTCATATAATGAGTTAGATATTCAGGGACTGAATCCTTAAGATCAGTTCCATATTGTAATAACACTAAAAAAAAATAAAACAAAATAAAGTTCAAACTTGAAACCTAGCAATATGTACACCTACAGCCATACCGTTAGCTCCCCGGCAACGGCGATAAAATTTGATCACGCCCAACTATGCCTTATAAAAAGGACTAAGTGGTTGTTGCAAATATAATCCAGTTTACAAGTCCGGAGTCGAATCCTACAGGGAATTAACCTACTAAGCACAACTACTAGATTCACACAAATTCACGTAATCAATCTTAAGAAATATTAAATAACGAATTGGATGTTTACTAACTAAAGATCAAGTAATGAAAATGCAGTAATTAGTAACTAACTACGAACAGGTTGTAGACAAGATTTGGAATGATCTAAGGTTCTGATTTCCCCTATTGTCGGATTCCTTTCCGCTACGTTTCCTATAAATTTGCTTAAATTTTCTCTACCGATCATGAGCGCTTCGAGTGTCGTAATTCTCTCCCGAGTAACTACCATAATTTACTAGACATATTCTTCTGAACTACGCTAGCTAGCACTAAGTTACGGCTCACTCGGATCGCACCAAGGTTTCGTTATTCCTAATCCCACCTTTAAACCCTTTGTATTGATCTCTCACATACGTTATGAGTGATGTTGTTCAACAACTACCTAAATATGCACTCTCTTCCGAGTAATACACACTAAATAGGCACAGTCGATTGAGAGCTCTTCAACCAACCACAATATAAACGTAGTTGAACAAATAGAGAAAAAGCTACGGCAAATCTATATTAAACGTAACAGGAAAAACATCCTCCAATAGGTTCCATCAAAACTCTATATTAGAAGTTTAGCTACTCATACTCATAGTAACAATTTTTCAAGTATTTTGCATAATTAAATTACAAAGAAAAGATGAAGGAATGTAGAACTCCATGATTCTTTCCCCCAAAAGTTGTTCTACGAGCTATTCTTGCCTCCGATCGCCAAAAAAAAATTCCTTCAAAAGTGGTGTTTAATATCTATTTATATGTGTAGGAAAAGACCTAAACGACATAGCCCAAGTCCAAGTCCAACAAGGAGACGAAACAAGCCTTCAAAATCGCATCAGGCTCGCTATGGGCCGTGCCTCGCGAGGTAAAAGGCGAGATACAACTCGCCTCAGACTGTGCGGCGCGAGACATTCCGCGCGCTCAACCTCGCCCTGCCCCTCGCGTCGCCTGCTTCCACGCGAGCTCAATAGCTTGCTTTGCCAGCTTCTTCATTTTTCCGCTGCTCAATTCTTTCTTTCTTCTTTCTAACTGTTTTCGAGCACGCTTTATACTTTAAATATTTCTTTTGCTCTAATTTCATTTTCAATGTATCAGCACATAAAATATACTCCATTACGCGCAAATAAAATATAGTTTAGCATTAAAACACCTAAAATGTAAGGTAAATAATATACAAAAATATGAAGTTATAGCCAAACATCAATACCCCACACTTAAACGTTGCTCGTCCTCTAGCAATCAAACTACACTTATAGACACGACCTTTTTAAGCAATTCCCTTAACTCATCACACCAAGAATCTTTAAAATATACTAAGCACAAAGGTGTAACATCCTCACCTCAAGATTTGACTAACAAATACCATGCATTATTCACAATTCACTTACTTACTCTAACATGGAGGTCAATGACATTACCTTTCTATCATGAATCATGTGCCCTCACACAACAAAAGATATTAGTTCCACACACAATAAATTTTAAGACCGTAGGAACTCAAGATAGGAAGAATTGACTCGCTCTCAGAAATAACATTCACATGCCACAAATAATGCACCATAGGCTTGCCCGTGGTATAATACTCTACTCATCGAGCTCATTCAGTCTAGGACCAAGTAGGACTTTATTTGGTTATAATGTAGGCTACGGGTCGGGTAGGATATATTTAGATATAAGAGTGACAACACTTCCCTAAGCACTTTAATACATATACTTTAACACTCACGCCCATACTTATGTCAAACCAAAACTCCACCTTTACATCAATGTATATTATCCCATACTTCTTTAAGCAGAATTATATCACTAGCCACCATCATCAAAAATTATTTTTTTATACAATACAACTATATATGTATTTTTTTTATTTTATTTTTAAGTGGCTTTTATTGATATATTTTTTTTCTTCTTTCTTTTCAAAACGGTGCACCTTTCTCCTTATTTCATTTGTTCTACTCAAAAGCCAACCACCACCCCACACTTTAACTTTTACATAATTCATCACAATTCAAGTGCTCATGAGAGGTGACAAGGTTCAAATATATGGTCAATTCAAACAAGGGTAAGGCTTGTAATATGGTTACCAAAAAAACATGATTATAGGCTCAAAGGGGTTAACTACATTATATGACATTTAGGTGGGTAAACTATATATATCTGACTCAACAAAAAAAATACCTATATCACTTCCCAGACTGAACAAGACTACTATTTCGCTTTGCACACATACGGGCAAGTTCTAGACATCAACTGCAATGCACAGAATACATACAAACCTCCCACAGACATGGCACATAACTCACTCAGGATTGGTTTTATCACGACACTCTAGTCAAAGCAGTTAAGCAAATTTAAGAATCTACGATTTAAGGTACGTTTACTAGAGTCAAAAACTGAGCCTAAGCGTCACAACCAGAGTACTCACTATTCTCAAGGCATAACAAAGTCAAGAGATATCGCTACAATTCAATTCATAGCACAGTGGTTTCTACTCTTAAAAATTAAAACTAACTGCACCCGGTTTAACTAAAACCTTTGGAAAAGAACCGCGGCACAAAGAAAAACCGAAGAAAAATTACTGCACTACCTACAAAGAAATTTTTTTTTCTTTAGACTTAATTCCCTCAAGAAAACTGTCTAGGAGATCCATTGTCGGGAAGAGTCCAATTTTTCTACTTTTTTTTTTCTAAAAGGTTAAGACGACACTAACTACAAAAAAACTACGAATTCAAACAAGACTAATATTTACAAGTTACTACCCCACCCTTATTTCATGCAATGTCCTCAGTGCATACTCAAACAGACAAAACAAGAAAAATAACAAAGTAGGGTGTATGAAAACTCCTTGATCAAGCCTCGTCATCGCCTTCATCCTCGAAGGCTGCTCATTCCTCATCTTCTGCTTCCTCCTCCTCCTCTTCCTCCTCCTCCTCTTCCTCCTCCTCCTCATCATCATCATCATCATTTGACTGCTCCAGATCGGCCTCAGACTGCTCAAGTGTGTTGAAATCCTCATCCTCTGGGAGTCTATAGCCATCACCAAGCCCAACCAGTTGTTGAGCATGAGCATTAAGCGGGAAACGCTCCTCCAGTATGGCCCTCTCCTGTTAGTGGCCGAACGTCCCCCAATCCGAAGCTGCAAGTCCATCATCCCATATAAATGGACCATAAAGTTGTCATCGCGAGCATTGCGCTCGACATCTGTCATTGATGGCATAACAGTCTTCTCCTTAACCCGGATGCTTGTAATGTCCATTAGTCGTAGGGGCTGATCAATAATGTGATCGAAAGCTTTCTCCTCCTCCACCTCTTCATGTCTCAAGTACTGAGTCAACATGTTTACAAAGGGCATTCGATCAATTCTCTTGGTACTTCTTACTTGAGTCATCTGGTAGCGGATCAAGTGGCCCACATTCACCCTCTGGCCAGTCATGAGGAAATATAACATGCACGTCCTTTCACGGCTAATAAGAGTGTTATGGTTGCAAGGTAGGAGTCGTGTATTAATCAATTTCAACCACTCTTGAGCTTCTGCCTTCATTTTCTTCTTAGGGAATTTCCTATGGCGATTGGTTTTCTTGTCCCGAACACAAGCCGCCACAGAATTGATACCACAAAGAGTGTGTCTCAGTTCTCAATATGTAGGACGGGCGATGAAGTTGTCCAAGGGTTCCTGGGGAACATCCGGCGCATCTAAGAAATTGCATATTGCCGATGCTAAAAAATCGATCAACCTTCCCCTAATAGGCACCAGCTGCTCAGGATTATTTAGATCAAAACCGGTATAAACCTCCCGAACCAGATTGACATTGATATTCCCGGTATTTTTGAACACGTAACTCAGCCCCAAATCATTAATACCTCTCCAGATTGCTTGGTACTTGGCTTGCAGGCGACGCTCATGAATAGCAGATTCCGGATGTATATGTCTCGGCCTACAACGTTTGTACCGGTCCTTAACATGTGGAGGTATGCTCTTGAGTCCAAATTCCCCTTGTCCTTGAAGTTTATGGGCGAGTGGCTGCTATAGCTGCCACTGCTTGCAGTCCTTCAACTTGACTTGAAGTGGCTTCACCTCCTTTTCTCTTCTTCGGTAGAGGTGCGGAGGGAGCCTTAGCCTTAGACGGAGCAGTGGATGTGACCTTGCCTTTACTGGTGTCCTTCCTTGGAGGCATGTTTGTACCTACACAAGTGAGCATTAATCAGTTTAGGACGCATTGCAAAATTCAAAACATGGTCTTGCGACCCCACACTTAAGAGTTCATCAAATAATGTTCAACAATTTTCTGAGGTTACTCAGACTTCACCTCATCTCCTTCTCTTAGCATGAGAATCAAGCAATGACATAAGGATGTTTCCTCCAATTTTTAAGCATCGGGCTATCGGTGAGCCACCCCACACTTAAAATTTTAAAGTGGTGCACGGCTACATAGCACTAGTCTTACTCTACCGGAGACTCGGGCTCCAATGGGGGACAAAGAATGCCTTTGAGGCATTATGACAAACACTTAGCATGCACTAGTGCCATGAGAGTGCTTGTAGAGATGAGGGATTGCCTCACCCTCCCAACTCGGCTTGGGAATTCCGTGTTACCACTTGTTCACACAAAAAACAACACCATTCCTATAGGGTTCATGGGGCTGGGACACACAAACACATTGTTACAATGAAGAACAACCCCAAAATTTTTATCCAATGACATGCATTCACCCAATTCTAAAATGTTAAAGAATGGAGGTAGAAATCATACCTTAGATGTTTAAGATTAGGGATTGCCCTTGAATTGATGTTGCAGGTGAAGAAAGGAGCAGAGGAATGCTTGTCTTCAATGGGTTTGTGAGGGAGGGGGTTTGGCAGTATGTTTTTGTGTGAGTTGTGAGCTTTTGTGAGCAGTGTGGTTTTGGGGCGTTTAGGTTAGGTTTTAAGGGTGGGGTTTAAAAAAAATAAAAGAAAAGAAATAATCGAAAAACTCACTTAACTGGCGACGTGAGGTTACTGCCTCGCTTTCTCCCTCGCGAGGCGAGCTCCAATGCGAGTTCTGGGGCGCGCGGCGCAATACTCCACGCGAGATGCATCTCGTTGTAACCTTTGCAAGGCGAGTTCCCACGCGAGCACTCGATCTGGCGACTCATGGCTTTTCGCCTGGCCAAGCTTGCTAGGGACCACGCAACGCGAGGTTCAGTGCATGACCCACCGAAATTGCCTGCAAACATGTTAGTTCCTATAAACGAAAAAGAAAAAAAAATCTAACTATGCTAAAAATCAACTACTAATTGGGTTGCCTCCCAACGAGTGCCTTAGTGAACGTCACGACATGGCGAATACAACATTATAATGGGTTGCCTCCCATGAAGTTCCTGATTTAACGTCGCGGCACGACGTAGGTAATCGACTTAAGGCTCGCTCAACATTTTTGGCTCTAGCAAATGAGTCACCGATACTACTGTCGTCTCATCCATGCCCAAATAATGTTTCAACCTGTGACCATTGACTCTGAACTTGCGAGAGCCATCTTCTGAAGCAATCTCTACGGCTCCGGTGGGATGAATCTCTAGCACATAAAATGGTCCTGACCATCTTGACTTCAATTTGCCCGGAAACAACCTCAATCTCGAACTGAATAATAATACCACGTCTCCCGGCTTAAAAATTTGGCTCAAGAATGTTTTTGTCATGCACAAGTTTCATTCTTTCCTTATATAACTTTGTACTCTCAAAAACATGGTAACGGAACTCGTCGAGTTCATGTAGCTCTGTGACTCTAATAGTTCCAGCGGCCTCCAAGTCCAGATTTAATTGTCGTAACGCCCAGAAGGCTTTATGCTCTAACTCACCATTAAGTGACATGCCTTTCCAAACACCAATTTGTACGGTGACATACCAATCAGAGTTTTGAATGCAGTGCGGTAAGCCCATAGCACATCATCCAATTTTCTCGCCCAATCAGTCCGAGTAGCATTTACAGTTTTGGTCAAAACACTTTTGATTTCTCTGTTTGACACCTCGACTTTCCCACTTGTTTGTGGGTGATACAGAGTAGCAACTTTATGGCGAACGCCATATTTCTCTAACAACTTTGCAAAGGCTCGGTTGCAGAAGTGGGTGCCCCCATCACTGATGATAACTCTTGAAGTGCTAAATCGGGTGAAGATGTTCTTTCTCAGGAAACCAATAACTGCCTTCGCATCATTTGTTGGAAGTGCCACAGCTTCTACCCATTTCGAGACATAGTCCACCGCTACAAGTATGTACTTGTTATTATATGAGCTGACAAATGGTCCCATAAAGTCGATTCCCCATACATCGAATACTTCCACCTCTTGAATTGGGTTCATGGGCATCTCATGTCGACGAGAAATATTCCCCGTCCATTGGCACTCATCATAACTTTTCACCCAGAAGTGTGCAACTTTAAACAGCGTTGACCAATAAAAACCTGACTCCAACACTTTAGCAGCTGTCCTTACACCTCCAAAATTTCCTCCATACTGTGAAACATGACATGCCTGCAAAACAGAAGATTGATCTATCTCGGGAATGCATCTCCGGATCATGTTATCAAGACAAATCCTAAACAAATATGGTTCATCCCCGAAATACATGCGACAATCACGAAAAAACTTTTTCTTTTGCACAGAAGACAAGTCATAGGGAACAATACCGCTTGTCAGGTAATTTGCAATATCTGCATACCATGGTGTAGCCTCGAGGCTCGTTGCTAAAAGTTGTTCATCTGGGAAAGTCTCCATGATCTCCTCCACCTCAACCTTCTTTTTCGCTCCTTTAAGCCTGGACAAATGATCAGCAACTTGGTTTTCTATTCCCTTTCGGTCTCGAATTTCCAAGTTGAACTCTTGTAGCAGTAGCACCCATCGAATTAGGCGCGACTTTGACTCATTCTTCTCAATTAGGTACCTTAGAGCAGCATGGTCAGTGTAAACAATTACCTTTGAGCCTATCAGGTATGACCTGAATTTATCAAATGCGAACACCATAGCTAGTATCTCCTTCTATGTCACTGTGTAATTTAGTTGGGCACCGCTCAAGGTTCTACTTGCGTAGTATATCGGATGCATGAATTTATCTTTTCGTTGCCCAAGAACTGCTCCCACAGCATAGTCACTTGCATCACACATCAGCTCGAAAGGTTGTCCCCAGTCGGGGGCCACTATGATTGGTGCAGTCACCAGTTTGTTCTTCAACTCCTCAAACGCTACCCTGCTTCATCAGAAAACACAAAAGGGTGATCTTTTTTAAGCAGTTTACACAAGGGGTTAGCAATTTTGGAGAAATCTTTTATAAACCCTCTGTAGAAACCGGCGTGGCTAAGGAAACTTTTTATTGCTTTGACGGACGTGGGTGGTGGTAGCTTTTCTATCACATCAACCTTTGCACGATCCACCTCAATGCCCTTACTTGACACTAGGTGCCCCAAGACTATACCTTCTCGTACCATGCAATGGCACTTTTCCCAGTTGAGCACAAGATTAGTCTCCACACATCTTTTCAGCACTCTTTTTAGATTCTTTAGGCAATCATCGAATGAGTCTCCCACCACTGATAAATTATCCATGAAGACATCCATTATGTCTTCTACCATATCTGTGAAGATGGCCATTATGCACTTTTGAAATGTGGCGGGTGCATTGCATAGGCTAAACGGCATTTTCCGGAAAGCGTATACGCCATATGGACAGGTTAATGATGTTTTCTCTCTATCTTCCGGGGCAATAGAGATTTGATTATACCCCGAGTATCCATCCAGAAAGCAATAATGGGACCTCCCAGCCAATCTATCTAACATCTGATCAATGAACGGCAAGGGAAAATGGTCTTTTCGGGTGGCCTTATTCAATCTTCTGTAGTCCATACAAATTCGCCATCCCGTGACTGTTCTTGTTGAGATCAGCTTGTTGTTCTCGTTTTGTATCACAGTCATTCCACCTTTCTTTGGCACATATTGAACTGGGCTAATCCAATTGCTGTCGGAGATGGGAAAAATGATCCCCACATCTAACCACTTTATCACCTCTTTTTTCACAACTTCTTTTATGTTGGGGTTCAGCCTTCTTTGATGTTCTCTGGAAGGCTTGTGGCCATCTTCCAATAAAATCTTATGCATATAGAAGGCCGTGCTGATACTCTTAATGTCTGCAATGGTCCAACCAATTGCAGTTTTGCACTCTATTAGTTCCTGCAAAAGTTGTTCTGCCTGCACATCTAGTAAACCCGATGAGATAATAACATGTAAAGTTGAGTTAGGTCCTAAGAAAGCATACCTGAGGTGAGATGGTAGCGGTTTCAGTTCTAAGTATGGTGGCTCTTCGATCGATGGCTTAGTTGGAAGAGTCTTTCTTTCTTCTAAGTGCAATGACTCAAATTCAAGCTCTCTTTTCCAGAACACTTGGCCTTCAAGAGCCAGTACCCACTCCGCCAAGTCCTCTCCATTTACTTCTTCTAAGTTCATGAGACATGCTGCTAGAGGGTCTTTAGCGTTCAGAGTCTCATCTTCCTCCTCCAAAATTACATCCACAACTTCTATTAGAGAGCAGTTAGCAAATTCACTTAGTCGCCGCATAGACTTATGCATATTGAATGTTATCTCTTCATCATTCAGTCTCATTTTTAGCTCTCCAATTTCACAATCAATCAGTGCTCTCTCAGTGTTCAAGAATGGTCTTCCCAAAATTATGGGAATCTCCTCATCAACCCGGCAGTCCAGAATGACAAAATCTACTGGAAATATAAACTTTCCAACCTGCACTAGTACATCATCAAGGATACCTGATGGCCTCTTCACTGTCCGGTCAGCTAGCTGTAGTAACATGGATGTGGGTCTTTCTCTTCCAATGCCTAACCTTTTGTAGATAGCCAAGTGCATAAAGTTTATGCTTGCCCCCAAATCACACAATGCTTTAGCAAAAGCATAGCTGCCTATTGTGCATGGGATTGTGAAACTCCCTGGGCCTGACAACTTCTCAGCTACGAGTCTCGTCACGACAGCACTATAGGTCTGGGTTAGTGTAACAGTGGCCAAGTTTTGAAAGTTGAACTTACGAGACATCAAATCCTTCATCATTTTGGCATACCCAGGCATCTCCCTCAAGGCGTCAATCAGTGGAATGTTCACCTGGATTTTGTTTCAACATCTCCATGAATTTCTTATACTGCTCATCCTTCTGATATTTGGCCAATCTCTGTGGAAATGGTGCTAGAGGTCGCTTCCTTCCTGTGATTTGAGTTTTATCCTGCTCGGGCACTACTTCTACTGTTGTTTCCTGCACTACCCCAGTCTCTTTCGCAACCTCTTTTTCCTTGCTTGTGCTCTCTTGTGTATATTGTATCATTACCTCAGTTAACCCGGTTTAACCATCTACCTCAATGGGTACTGGCACAAGTGTTTTAGTTGGTCGGGTTTTGCGAGCAATTTCTTGCTCTAGATCTAGGTCTCTACCATTTATTAGACTCACCGCCATAAGCTACTTCGGACCCTACTCTTTTGGATTGACATGGGTGTCCGCAGGTAACGTCCTTTGGGGACGATTATTCAGAGTCATCGATATCTGCCCTTGTTGAATCTCAATGCCTTTGATAGCCGAGTCATGCGATACTAACTTTTCATGCATCTGGTGCGCCTTTTCTTGCATCTGGTGGACCTTTTCTTCCATTTTTTTGCTGGCCCTAATGAGTTGTTGCAGCATTCCTTTAATTTCAAACAACCTATCATCTTGTCGCACTATCTGTTGTTGTTGAGGCTGTTGATAAGCTGGCTGCTGATTTTGCTGATTGTATCCCCATTGCCTTTGGTAAGGCACAACTTGACCATGTGGTCGCATAACTCCAGGATTGCTTCTATTATTGAACTGTTGCTGTGCCGGTCTATATTGCTGATTCTGTTGCACCCAATTCTGACCACCTTGCCTCTGTCCTCCATAGTTGGCCACATGGCATACATATGGTTGGTTAATGCACGGTGTACATAAGCCCCCATTAGTCGCGTCAACTATGTGTACCTGCTGCTTCTGGCCTGATTCATCGATCTTTTTGGTGAGGATACTCATTTGCGTCATCAGAGTGGCCATATTTTTGCCTATGGAGTTGTTTGGGTCCAAAGCCGCTGAGTGAACGACATAAGTGATCGTAGAGTCTCTTGTCATCCATCCTGAGTTTTGAGCCATTTTATCAAGTAGGATCTTGCATTCTCTGAATGATTTGCTCAAAAATGCTCCACCTGCTAAAGCATCAACATTGGTATTTAAGCTGTCTGTCAATCCCATGTAGAATCTTTGCCCCAACATCTGATCTGAAATGCCATGATGTGGACACTTAACCAGCCTACCCTTGAACCTCTCCCACGTTTCTTGTAGTGTTTCTGTTGGTCTCTGCCTGAAGCTCAATATCTCATCAACTTGTTTGGCAGTCTTATTGGGTGGGTAGAACTTGTTCAAAAATTGCTTGACTAATTCCTCCCAAGTAGTGATGGAGTTTATGGGGAGTGAATTTAGCCAAGTCTGAGCTTCTCCCGTCACCGAGAATGGAAACAATAACAACTTTATTGCTTTCGGTATCACATTAGGTTGCCTTTGCATGACACATATCGACAGGAAATTTTTCAGATGCTGCTGAGGATCTTCAATGTAAGACCCTGAGAACAATCCCTTGTTCTGTAACTAATATAGCATGTTGTTTGTGATTTGAAATGATTCCGCTTGTATATGAGGGACTACAATTGCGGTTGCCAGATTTTCGGCGGTGGGTTATGCCCAATCATACAAGGCTGCATCTGGCACAAGAGGTGCCACACCCTAATTGTTCGGGTCATTCGCATTATTTCTGTTGTTTGGATTTTCTATTACGTCATCCATGTCTGGTTCGATTTGTTCTGTTGAGTTCTGTTGTTGTTTGTCCTTCTTGTTTGCACGATTCAGTGCCTTGAAAACTTTCTTAGGATCTGATAATGCTTCAAACAATTCACCAGTTCTTGAGGAGTTTCTAGGCATGTACCTGTAACACCCAAATCTACAAACGTTAGAATTTTAATGTATTTAGTTTAAAATGAAGAAAATTGACTACACTAAGAATTCTAGCACTTCTTTTAGCTGCAATTAATAACACCGTTAATTCCCCGGCAACGACGCTAAAATTTGATCACGTCCAACTATGCCTTATAAAAAGGACTAAGTAATCGTTGCAAATATAATCCGGTTTACAAGTGCGGAGTCGAATCCTACAGGAAATTAACCTACTAAGCACAGATACTAGATTCGCATAAATTCACTTAATTAATCTTCAGAAATATTAAATAATGAATTGGATGTTTACTAACTAAAGACCAAGTAATGGAAATGCAGTAATTACTAACTAACTACGAACATGTTGTAGACAAGATTTGGAATGATCTAAGGTTTTGATTTTTCCTATTGTCGGACTCCTTTCCGCTACGTTTTCTATAAATTTGCCTAAGTTTTCTCTACCGATCATGAGCGATTTGAGTGTCGTAATTCTCTCCCGAGTAACTATCACAATTTACTAAACATATTCTTCCAAACTACGCTAGCTGGCACTAAGTTACGGCTCACTCGGATCGCACCAAGGTTTCGTTACTTCTAATCCCACCTTTAAACACTCCGTATTGATCACTCACATACGTTAGGAGTGATGTTGTTCAACAAATACCTAAATATGCATTCTTTTCCGAGTAATACATACTAAATAGGCACAGTCGATTGAGAGCTCTTCAACCAACCACAATATAAACGTAGTTGAAAAAATAAAAAAAAAGCTACAGCAAATCTATATTAAATGTAACAGAAAAATCATTCTCTAATAGGTTCCATCAAAATCCTAGATTAGAAGTTTAGCTACTCATACTTATAGTAACAATTTTCCAAGTATTTTGCATAATTAAATTACAAAGAAAAGATGAAGGAATGTAGAACTCGATGATTCTTTCCCCCCAAAGTTGTTCCACGAGCTATTCTTGCCTTTGGTCGCCAAAAAAAAAACTCCTTCAAAAGTGGTGTTTAATATCTATTTATATGTGTAGGAAAAGACCTAAACGACATAGCCCAAGTCCAAGTCCAACAAGGAGACGAAATAAGCCTTCAAAATCTGGATCAGGCTCGCTATGGATCGTGCCTCGCGAGGTAAAAAGGCGAGATACAACTCGCCTTAGACTGTGCGACGCGAGACATTCCGCGCGCTCAACCTCGTCCTGCCCCTCGCGTCGCCTGCTTCCACGCGAGCTCAATAGCTTGCTTCGCCAGCTTGTTCATTTTTCCGCTGCTCAATTCTTTCTTTCTTCTTTCCAACTGTTTTCGAGCACGCTTTATACTTTAAATATTTCTTTTGCTCTAATTTCATCTCAAATGTACATACACATAAAATAGACTCCATTACGCGCAAATAAAGTATAATTTAACATTAAAACACCTAAAATGTAAGGTAAATAATATACTAAAATATGGAATTATAGCCAAACATCAATATATATGTCTCGATCCAACCTCGAAGGTTATAACTAACAAAATACAAAATTAAAGGTTGTGTGAACGTTAGGACAAATTTGGAAGAATGTGTAGTACCCCGGCCCAATGTATAAAAACATATCTAAAACTTGAAACATGGATTTATAAGTCATCTAATAATACGATCGATATGTAGTTGGTTGAAGAAAAAAACCAAAGGAAGGCTAAAATGGTGTTTCGACACTGTGAAAGTGTTTAATGCACCACGCGGCACACGCGATTATAAAAAAGCTAAACTCAACACGATATCATAGATCTATTGTACCATGTTGCATTAGAATTAATTAAAAGGTACTTACTCAGTTTCAATATATACGACTAAGTTTGGTGTTGAAAATGAAGAAGCCATCACCTAAGATACATGATTATGGACAATGATCTCAATCTAATATGATGCACAAATGATGGACAAGCATGTTAATAATGTTATACTTATGATAAGCAACTTTGATAGCCTCTATGAATGTACGGGTACGCACATCATTTAATATTTTACATAATGACGTTTGGCAAAAAGAAGCTCTTGTTTTAGGATTAAAGATCCACATTATACCGTAATCATACAAAGAAGAACTATCATATATTTACCCCTTTAGACTTCACGCACAAAAAATCATAGTGATATTTGGCACAAAAGGTTCAAATTTAACCACCTACGGCAATTCTACCAATACAAAATATTTTAATTTATTCATATGTTATACAGTTGGACCTTTTTATACATTTATTGTTAATATAATTTATCTAGTATTTAGTTGAAGTATTTGATCTTTCTCCAACGTGATTGTAGTGGAGTCCAAATGTCAAAATACTTTGGGAAATTAAGGATCCAAATATTACCCTTGTGCTTTGGCTATGATTTGAAATTAGCTCTTGTTGTATTTTAGGTTGGTCGGTTGGAGATATGTTGGACAATTTACTAACAATAAGGACATAAATGACCTTAAAATATAACGAAGAATAAAATTAAGTCATTTTATATATAGACAGGTATATTGACCAATTTTCCAAAATTTTAAGCCGATAGATTAGTCAGAATTAAAGTGGCTCGATTTAAAAGTTAGTGGATTTTTACTGATTACTACTACTAGTTAAAGGGCTTTGGAGTTGATTTTGACTATTGAAAAATAGTACATTATTCATCTTAATTGATTGATATTGAATATTGAAACCGTGCTAATATTATTTTTGTCATAATAAAAGGTTTTCTAAATCTTTCCAACTCCTAAAGTCTCCTAAATCTCCTCCCAATAATTCAAAAAAAATTATACCATACTATCTAAAGAATATCGGTTCTGTAAAAAAATATATCCTTACATATATATACACCTCTACATAGTCTATCGTCCATCCAATAATTTAAAAGAAAAACAAACATAAGAAATCTATAATGCATCATAGCTTCCAAGAACGTCAATCTCAGAATTAGCAGAAGCCAATAAAGCAAGGAACTGCTCTTCCATCTGGCTGCTAAATAATAAATCCTCAAAATTAGGTTCCGTAAAATAATTAGACTCTGAGCTCACAGACGATGAATTAGACTTTGCTTGCAGCAAAGACGACGACGGTGATGGTGATGGTGACGAAGACTTTAGCAGTTCACGAAGTTCATTATTGCCATGTCCGTTATGATCTTCAAACTCTGTTGCGCCATTACTCTCCATAATTCGTGCTATATCGGAGTCTGGCCCAGTGAGTTCTTGGACAAGTGCCCTAAATCTTGACGCACTAGTCTTTACTTTCATGGGAGTAGAAATATACACAACTTTGATATTTGACTTCTTAGAATTATGGTCATCTGATCTCCTCCTTTGTTTCTTGACCTTCTTGCACTTCATCACCCCCCCATAATCCATATCTCTGTACTAAATACTACTAGTAACGTATATATACTAACTAATTATTTCACGTGATATAGCTAATTTGGAAGGTGGAAATTATAAAATTCAACAAGCAGGGAAGGGAGTATTAAGTTGAAGTGAGTAGGAAATGGAATTTGTTGATGAGAGGTATAAATAGGTACGGATAGGGAAAATTTTAGGTACGAAAGGGCTGCTTCTTGGAAGGGGATAATGAAGAAAAAAGGGAAAAGATAAGACAAAAGGAGAAAAGGGATTGGAAAATATAAAGTCTTGATTGAAAAATAGGAAGCAAGGAGGAAGTTAGGGTTTAAGAAGATTCTATTAGAGAGATACTTGGGAGACCCGTAAAGCTATGGTTAACAAATAGACAACTATGTACATTGTACAATGAACAATATAACAAAGATACTATTTTGATAAATCCCAATTCCCACGTGCGCAGACAAGGATGACTCTTGAAAAGGTGATTATTCGTTTTATATAATTACGAGCCACACCAGAGCTCTAAAGATGTGTACATGTTATTGGTGTTTCTAGAACTAGATGACGACTTTTTTTGTAAAGTGCTTTGGTTGGAAGTTCCACGAGATGACTAAAGACTAGTGTCCAATTAGAGAAACTATGGACTATTTTTTTAATTCAAAATTTTGATGGACTATTTTGATCATGTGTTGTTATCTAAAACAGTTGAAAATTGGGGCGCATTACTTTTGTGTTGGAGCATGAAGACGCATGATCTTACATTTTAGTAGTTATAATTGTGAGAAAAATATCAATTATTTCCTTGTGTAACTCTCGAAATCGCTTAGACTACAACTTGTCTACTACTCTAATTAACTTACTTATTGACCACTAATTCATGATCTACCTAGCTACTTATTACACCACTAATAGTTCAAGTAATTTAGCCGCTAGTCCGTCACATGTTTAGCTTTTACAATGTTATTAACTCACTAGATTCTAATTAATTTATTCCGTGGAATAATGTTTACACCTCAGTGGAATCATTCTTCATTATGATGATGTCATCCCTAAACACAAGATGATGGTTGAGATTGAGCAATCACAGATAAGCGAGATAGTTCCAGAGGCGGATCTAGGATATGAGGTTTATGGGTTCCTACCGTAAATTCAAATTAATATGCAATAATAACTGAGTTCACAGTTATATATTTATAAATATTTAGTAATTTATTAATATAAATATAAAATATACGCAAGAGTTATTGGGTTTCCAGGAACACATATTCAATGCTCTAGGTCCGTCCCTAGATAGTTCCACTTACAAAAATTAAAAGAGACAAGAATAAAGTAAAGAGACGAGAATAAAATGACTGAATAATAGATCGGATATAGATATATAATACACATATATGCACCCCATGTTTATTATCTTATGCAGCTATATGTTCGAAAAAATAAAATAAGGAAGATAGTATAGAAAATTGGAGTGTTAAATTAATGCCTATTAGCACGCACCTATTAGGACAGATAAGAGATGAGCAGTGTCATGGAGCAAACAAGCAAAAACAGGAGATGCAAACGCAATCATGCAAGCATTAAAAGAAGAGCGCACAACAGGCTGTGCAGATAGGATTTAAAGTTAACTGAGTTTGATATTCTAGTTCTTTTAAATTTAGAATTTTTATATATTCAATGAATTTTTAAGATAAATACACAAGTTTAGACCAAATTTTGATCGAACCCGTAACATATATACTGCTTTGGCCGAACTCAGTAACATGTATACTGCTCTACCCCTGACAATAGGTATATGTACACTCATTTGTGTAGCAAAGATATAAAGATACGAGTGTTTAACGGGTGGGCCGGATCGGGCCGGGTTGGAAAAAAAGGTGACCGGTCGGTTTCAAATCCGGGCCGGTTACGGATTTTTCAATATCGGGCTCAACGAGTCCGGGTCCATTCGGGTAAAAAATGAACCGGAAGGGTTACGGGTCCAAGGGGCCGGGCCGGGTTAGTGTTATTATTTTTTATTTTTTTTGTATTTTGTATAACTATCATAATTTATATTAATATAAAGTAAAAATATAAAACAAATAAACAATATTATAAAAAGAGTGTTTGAATAAAATGATGCAAAGGTTTTAAAATCTTTATATTGAAATTTTGAATATTTCATTAAAAATTTAAGATAATAGAATACAATGAAGATGAAAAAAAAATTGCACTTATAATTTTCAAGTTCAAACTTGCAAATTAAAGTTTACATTTAATACTTCAAATTAAAGTTCAAACTTGTACTTATCATTGCATAATAATACTTCAAATTAATCTAACAAACTAAAACATTAAGCATAATACGTCTAATACTTTTAAAATAATACAAATTGTCTCAAAATCAACTTAAAATCTTAAATACGAATTTTTGGAGAACGCTCAAGACAATTCTTCATATGCCTCCTTAACACAGCCTATGCCCTCCCACTTTCGACGAAGATTTAAGACTCGACCACAATTCTTGCACTTTACTTTGTGAACCTTTTCATTTTCTTCTACCACTTCAAAGTGTTCCCAAACATATGAGCGCACTCTAGAATCACGGGGCATGATTTAACTTGAATTGAGAATTTGAGTTTGAGAAATGAGAGATGAGTGTAGAAATGAAGAAGAGGGAAGGGGGAGGGGGTGTATTTATAGTTTTTCAAAAGATTAAATAAGTAATTACTAAAAATATTATTTTTTAAAAATTATTGCCCAAAAAGGGTTATTCTTACAAAATATCTGTTGGGCAACGGTCAAATTTGAAGGCCAACGGTCATATGACTTTTTTTTAAAAAAAAAATCAGATTTATAGTCGTTGAACCGGTCCGGTTAACCGGTTCAACAGTATTTTTCGTTGACCGGATTTGACCGGTCCAGTTAATCGGATTTTTTTAAATAGACCAACCCCTCTAACCTAGCCCGCCCCCTAACTACCGGTCCGGATCGGTCCGGGTTACAACCGACCTAGGCCAATCCGAAAATGGATCAACCCGGCCAGTTAAACAAGCTTATATAAAGGTAAAAGAGAGAACTGACTCTACGATGAATCTTATAAGCTTCCCTATTAAATTTTGCGCATCCAATTCTTTTATATTCTCTTTCGTGTGTATATAACGAGGGCCAAGTGATCGGATTCTCCTCTAGAGCACTACATGTTACTTGTTAGATAGTACGACGGGAATAAAGGGTATCTGATTAACTTGATTTTGGACATACAAGGTGCGTTTGGTATGAAAAATGAGTTGTTTTATCACTTATTTTCCCTTGTCTGGTTGGTGAGTGAAAAATTTTTTGTGGAAATTTTTTTCTAGTGTTTGGTTAGAGAGTATAAAATATTTTTATGAAAATAATTTTTTATTTTACTCTCCTCAACCCACCTTTCCCAAAATTCTTATGTTCCTGTACCCCCCCCCCCCCCTTTTTTTCAAGAATTTAATTATTCTTTTCACAATTCACACAAATTTAAAGGAACTAATGTGCTACTTTACTTTTTCACACAAGAATAACGTTGAAATTTGAGTTCGATAAATTAAAAAAAATATTTATTTTGTAGAAAAAGAAAGTATCCTTTCTACCACTTGAAAAGAAATTACTCATTTTGTTGAATGAAGGAAAATACTTTTTCTACATCATGAAAAGAAAATATTCAGTTTGTTAAAATGAAAGAAAATACTTATTCTACATCACGAAAAGAAAGTACTCGTTCTATTAAAATGAAAGAAAATATTTTTTCTACATCAGGAAAAGAAAATACTTAGTTTGTTGAAATGAAAGAAAATACTTTTTATACATCACGAAAAGAAAGTACTATTTTTATTGAAATGAAAGAAAATTCTTTTTCTATATCATGAAAAGAAAGTACTGGTTTTGTTGAAAAAAAAATACTTTTTCTATTTCAGGAATTAGTTTGTTGAAATAAAAGAAAATACTTTTTCTATATTATGAAAAGGAAGTACTCATTTTGTTGGAAAAAAAATACTTTTTCTATTTCAGAAATTAATTTGTTGAAATGAAAGAAAATATTTTTTCTACATCGTGAAGAGAAAATACTAGTTTTGTTAAACTGAAAGAAAATACTTTTTTTAAATCATGAAAAGAAAGTACTCATTTTGTTGGAAAAAAAAATATTTTTCTATTTAAAGAAAAAGAAAATATTTAGTTTGTTGAAATGAAAGAAAACACTTTTTTCTACATCATGAAAAGAAAGTACTCGTTTTGTTGAAATGAAAGAAAATATTTTTATTATCATGAAAAGAATATACTCATTTTGTTGAAATAAAAAAAATACTCTATCTACAACATGAAAAGAAAGTACTATTTATAATAATTCAATTTAGAGTTAGTGGTGGGCAAGGTTGGGCTGGGTGGGAGTAGGTGAGGTGTGGGGGGTAAGGGGTTGGGGTGGGTGGGTAGGGGTGATTTGGGCTGGGGTGGGTTGGTGGGGATGGAGAATAAGATGGAGAAGGTTGAAAAGAGTTTTGAAAAATATCTTTCCTTCTTTTGATAGAGAAAACATTTTCTCCAATTGGAGGAAAATGAGTTTATGAGAAAAATATTTTTCAAAACAATTAAGCCAACCAAACACGAGAAAATTGGAAACATTTTCCTTCCTACCAAACACGCCCATAGTTTGAATCCTTTTCATTTGATCGAGAAAATTGTAACCCCTTGAACTCATTCCGTATCTATTAGTAACATGTAACGTGTATAGAATCATTTAAGAGATTTAATTAGAATCATTTAAGAGATTTAATTAGAATCATTTAAGAGATTTAATTCTTTAAATGAATCAAACATGGAAAACATATGTAATTGTTTTCTTATTGCTAGAAAATATATGAGTTTTTGTTGAGAACTCGATTTTGTTTCTATATGACAATCAAAAGATGAATAATACTAGTAGTAACTTATAAGAGGATACAAAGGGTATTTGTCGGTACAAAACTCTACATTACCAGTAATTTTTCGAAGATATAACTTTGTTACAGATACAAATTCACATTGCTAATGCGGTGTCTGCTCTGATATGAATCTCCTCATAAAATACTGCATAAGATATATGAAAATCTGTTAGTTTTATTATTTACCCGTGAAACGGTACAATTGAATTTATAGCGTGATTTATAGATAAACGAATCGATTGATCCCAAAATAATAAATAAATAAAATAAAATACTAGACTTAGCATTGAAATCGAGATAAAATAACAGACAACCTGGTTCCGGGAGCAAGGCTTCCAAAGGTAGCAATAAGAATAATATTGACACAAAATAAAGTATTATTCAGCTTGGAACAGTGTGTAGTATAAGTTTGTCGGAATTTTCGTGTGTTACAATGGTTGTTGAAGCCACTATTTATAGCTATACATAGGGAATAAGGTCCTAGGATCAAACCCCTTTTAAACGACAATAATGAGGGTCATTGATGGATATATAACGGCATGCCATGAATGCCAAAATTCTCTGCAACGGCTATGTTATTTAATACCGTAGAATATTCTTCATTAAATGTCATTTGGTGACAAACATTCATTTGCTTCTGTTGACTGTGTTCCCTTCAGGATCTTCCCGGTGCCAACTGAAGTTGTTGTCTTCAGACCTGGATTCTACTCGCTTTATCTTCCATCTGTCTACGGTTCCACGTGTCACACTATCATATGATCATTTAATATAAATCGAATTTACCCTATCCCCTTGCTTTCTGGTGGCACATCTTTGTGTTACTGGGAAGCTGGTGAAGATTCCTTTCTTGGCGGGACATTTTCTGAACCCTTCTAAAAAATTTCCAATGCTTGATAAGACGCACGTCTCCTCGCATTTAATACTTCGAACACGTGTTACCCTACGATTTAGCAATATTTTTGTCGGTTCTCGAGTTAATCATGGCCGCGATTTTAGCCGCCTAGTCCTTTATACACCTCATTCTTCTTCTTTTACACTTAACAGTTCCATAAACTCTCTCACCTTCTTTGTATTCAACTCTTTTCTGCTTTCATCTTTCTTTAATCTTCTTCAAAAAACTCTTATCACCTTCTGCTGATTATGACTTCTTTCATTAATTCTTCCAAGAACTCCGGTCTTCGCTTCGGTGGGGGACCAAAAAGGAGAAAAGACAAAGAGGTCGATGCTGATGCTGACCCTTCTACGGTGAGAACCATCATCTCCAAACATATCAATATAGACAAGGACTTTGAAGAGAAGTTCTCTTCTTCAAACTCTCGCACCTGGATTGTTGGCAAATTCTCTTTTTCTATCCGCCTTTCCAGTATTCCTGTTGTGAAGGAGGACTGTGATTGTCACGACCTAAACATTATTGCTCCCAATTTGGTGGAGCGAGTAACCTTCACTAAGAAGGGCTTCACGTACGTTTACACGTACCCCTTCACTTTGGGTGTATTTTCTTTGAGCGGGGGACTCGACCACATAATTTTGGAGTTGTGCCATCGGTAGTAGATTTGTTTGGCACATGTGGGCCCTTCGGTGTGGCGAACAGTGGCATGTCTGTGGCGTCTATGTCAGGAAACGAAGGAAGACCTCACCTTGGCTCATATGATGAACCTCTGCTCCCCCACGATGTTTCATGGGGGAGTAATAAATTTCAGCAAGCGTGACCACCATACATTACTTACCAGCATGGATGATGACAATAACCGTAGATGGATGGAGCGGTTTGTCATTATTGCCACCAGGGATATCATCCCGGCCACAACTCCATCCTTCCCTGAGTCCTGGACTCGTTCACGTAAGTTCAAAGCCTATCTATTTGTTTTCTAAAAACAAGGCAGTTTATATCATTGCTGGCCATTCTCCTTTCATTATTTCAGCAACTCGGTGTACACCACCAAGGATTAAAGGCCTGGACCGTTGGGTTCAAAATATTCTGGACATCACCACGCATGAGACCCCCCGGTGAAAAGAGTTGGCCCCCGAGTACGGGTGGAGGGAAAAGAATCACGGTAAACTGATTTTGCCTTCATTTTATCTTTATACATAAAAAAACTGGCTAACCTTACCTTTTTGTTGGATCCAGGTCTCCTGTAGGGTTCTGTTTCCATCCCCAAGGAGGACGTTTTGGTTGATTTCGTAGAGGCTGTGAGGTTGTTGAAGGAGTCTCTTACCCAAACAAGTACCATGGGATCTGCTTTTGGTGCAAGCGCTTCCTCTTGGAGTCCCCGACCGGAGAACAAGCAACCAAAAGGCGGCTTTCTTCCTTAGTCGAGGGTAAGAATAAGAAAGTTAAGAAAGCCGCACTCGAGCCAGCCGCAACCACTTTGGTTATTGACCATGATGGGGAAGCCAGTGATGAAAGGGCTTCCCTAGAAAGGAGATAACGACCTTCATCAACTCAATAGAATACTCAATATGAAGAGCTTATAACCCCAACCAAGGATGATGCCCAAGCGATCTGGGAGAATTTGACTTGGTGGATAATGTCAATTCTCCCATTTCGGTCCCAGTTACTTCTCCCGGTATTATAAGGACTAGTACACGACCTCTTCCGCCTTTGGTTGGTGAGCAACTGCTTCTGCTGCAACTGCTTCTCAACCCACAACACCATCAGCTTCATCTCATTCCACGTCGTCCATACCTTCATCACCAGCAACTGCTACATCTCCCCCACCGGTCGTAGACGCCCAAGAGGAGGATGTCCCTCCTCCCCAGTCGCCAAACCATGGGAATTTTGGGCACAACTACTCGCCCGCTTCTGCAGATCCTCAGAGGAGGAGTGTCTCCCTCTCGGTATTCACGGAGTGCCATCTGTTGTCATGGCCGGTGGAACTTGCCAATTATTTGAAGCCGTTGACTTAAAAAAAGGTTAAGAAGAAAATATACCCTCTTTCGGGAGAGTGTTTGTTAAATAATGCCATGCACAATGCGGCATCGGTACCAAACTTGCTCTTTTATTGCTTGTTTTTTCATGATTTGTCGTGACAAGGTTTTTAACTTTCGTATTTGCTTCGCAGGCCAAATTCCTTGCTTCCGAGGGCCTTTAAAAATTGATCCTTGATAAATAAGGACTCAAGTATGAGCAGGATCAATTGTTGGCCGAGAGGGACCAAATTGTTGCTCGCCTCTTAGTGCTGGAAGCAAAAGCTGCTGAGGCGAGCCAGTTAGAGGCTCAATTGCAACAAAGTGTGTAGGAAGTGATGGCCCTCATCCAAGAAGCCTCTCAGCTAAATGTACAGTTTCAAGAAGCTAAGGCTAAATGGACTGAGGTCCAAGATGTTGTGCTCGCTACTGCCGAGCGCGAATCTGCCTCCATTGAGACAGTGAATAACTTGGAGGCAACATTGAACTCCAAAGCTGAAGAGGCTGCTGTTGCCGAGGAGAAGCATGTCCAGATGGAGGATAGCTATAAGAAGATCATGGAACATATTAGGGTTCATATAACCACTATCCGTGATCTTGATCTTAACATTAGCGCCACGAGATCTGAGCGGGATGGCCTTCTAACCGAGAATGATAGGCATAAATTAGAATTTTAGCGCCGAGCGGATTCCCTCATCATCGAAAAAATACATTCTATGTATGAGGAGGAAAACCTTGGAAGAGGCTAAAGCGGGCGTCATTGATATTGATGATGAGATCGCTAAGGCCCTAGAGCTGGAGTTAACTGCTCGAGGATGCCTCCTGGATCAGCCTGATGCAACTGACTCTTCTTGTTCCGGTTATGAGTTCTCAGGAATCGAGGAGGATCTTGAAGAGAATAACGATGAAGGCCAAGATCCCGAGCCGGCGGCAGATCCGCCTACTTATCCCGGGGGCGCTGATGCTTCTCTTCCCCCGAGTTCTAGTAATGACGTAGTTTAGCTTTTTGCTTTCTTTTCCTTTGTTGTTTTCGTTTTGTATTTTTGTACTTGTGTTGTTTGGCACTTTTGATAAATAAAAGTACTTTTTGTTTAAGCATTGCGCATGGTGCATTTTTCCCCGATAGTATTTAGGTTCCGGGCTTAGACTCTTCCAGAACCAACCCTTTACTGTGAGGGTTTCATAAGAGAAAGTCCTCTTATGTTTATGGTGCTCTTGAAGAGGACGTCTCCTGTTCACTCCGGGCAGAGACTCTTCCAGAACCACTCCCTAGTGGCTTATAGGAAATAACATTCTCTAATGGTTGAATAGCCTTTGGTCTGATGGCAAGTTGTCACGACCCAAATTTCCTTCCGTGGGATATCGTGACTGCACCTAGTCTCTAAGACTAGGTAAGCCTAACAAGTATGCAAAACAACTGAAATATTAAGCCAAATCTCAAAACATCAACATTTGTAATAAACAAAAACTACAATTCAAGTATAACAACTCCCAAAACCCAGTAGATATAAGTCACAAGCTCTAAAGAGAAACACTAAATATCCCTATACATCAGAGTCTAATGAGGATAAGGAAACAACATAATAAAGATAGAGGGAGAACTCCGAGGTCTGTGGACGCTGGCAGATGTACCTTGAAGTCTCAACATATGGACTAGCTCACTGGTACCTGGTCTGGTAGGCAGTACCTGGATCTACACAAAAAGATGTGCAGAAGCGTAGTATGAGTATACCACGCCGGTACCCAGTAAGTGCCAAGCCTAACCTCGGTAGAGCAGTGACGAGGTCAGGTCAGGTCAGGGCCCTACTGGAAATAATAGGAAACAAGGCAGAAGATATAATAACATAATGAAATGATTAAGAAATGAACAATGAGAATTTACAGAAGGTAATAACACGAAATCAAAGAAAGACAAATACAACATGAAAGGAAAGCACAAATCATACAAGTTAAGGAACATCAACAACAAATAGAGGAAATCAATAAGGGCACTCCCGAGGTACCGCCTCGTAGTCCCAAAAGTAAATATATCAAATCTTTCCTTATATCACCGCGGGAGCCTTTATATTTTATTTTGAAAATTATTTTCCCGAAATAGCATCCCGCGTTTTAGCCAACCTTATCACACCGCATGACTTCTAATAGTTCCCCTACTAGCCACGCGTATCAAGCCCACCTTATCTCACTGCATGCGTTTCAACACCCAGACCTTATACCACCACATGCGTATTAGTAATCACAACGGCATGACAGAAACATCGTGCAACAATAACAACGACATGGCAGAGACTTCGTGCAACAACCAAACAATCATCTCAACAATAATCATGGAAACCAAACATAAGAACTGAAACAACGATATTTCAAGAATAGCAAATTTCAAGTAAAGAATCCCACAGTTAAATAAGGAACATGGAATCAAGAAAGCAGGTAATTCAATTAAACGTGTAGTACAAGTTGAAAATAAGAGATAAGACAAGTAAACAAGTGAAATTAGGCTAAACGTGATGACTATACATGCTAAAGTAACTTAGTTAAGGCATAGAATGAAACTACTTAAATAAAACCAAAATTTCAATATTTAGCTCGTGTACGCACTCGTCACCTCGTGTAAGGTTAGATGAGTCACTTACCTCAAACCTCGCTTAATCAATCAATAAGAAGGCATTTCCCTCGATTTTCCAACTCCGATCAGCTCGAATCTAGCCAAAATAATTTCATACTATAAATATAACTATAGGAAACTAATTTAAATAGTGATATTACGACTTTAGCAAAGAATTAAAAAATCGCTGCAAAAGGTTGACCCGAGCCCACATCTCGGAACCCGACCAAAATAATAAAATCCGAATACTCATTCGATATTGAGTCCAACAATACAAGAATTAATCAAATCTGACCTCAAATCGCCTTTCAAATCCCCAATTTTTAGCTTAAGAAGTTTTCCCGATTTCCCCCCAAATTTCCAACTAAAAACATTAATTAAATGATGAAAACAATAATAGATTCGTGGGAATTAATTAAAAACGAGCCAAGAATACTTAGCCAAATGCTTCCTTTGAAAATCCCTTAAACTTTTGCCTTAATCCGAGCTCTCTAGGTCCAAAAATGAATTATGAAATCAAACCATCGAATTTCCCCTTTTGTGCCTAGCGACTTTCGCTTCTGCAGCCTTTGGGTCGCTTCTGCGACGCTGCACCTGCGGAAAAACCATCACAGGTGAGGATTCCACTTAGGTCCAGGAGTTCCGCTTATGCGGATCATGGCTCGCACCTGCGAGACCGCTTATGCAGAGAAATAGACCCCTCCTGCGAACCTGCCCCAAAGCCCATCCTCCACTTCCGCTTCTGCGGAGGAAAAGGCCGCGCCTGTGGAGGCACACATGCGCCAAGGTGTCCGCACCTACGAGCCCAGTCCCTAAGGTCTTCTTTCGCTTCTGCGCTTCAACCTCCGCACCCGCGATTCCGCACCTGAGGTCAAACCCTCCACAAGTGCGATGACACCAGCATGCCTGTGACTTCAGTAATTAAGCTAAGTCAAAAATTGGTCCGAATTCGATCCGAACCACACCCGAGGCCCTCGGTACCCGCCCGAATATACCAACAAGTCCTAAATCATCATACGAACTTAGTCGAGCCTTCAAATCACATCAAACAATGCTAAAACCATGAATTGCGCACCTAAAGAACTTTAGAACTTCTAACTTCCACATTCGATGCCGAAACCTATCAAATCAAGTCCGATTGATCTAAAATTTTGCACACAAGTCATAATTGACATTATGGACCTACTCCCACTTTCGGAATCGGAATCCGACACCGATATAAAAAATTTTTACTCCCGGTCAAACTTTCTAAAGATCATCCAACTTTCGCCAATTAACGCCGAAATGACCTACGAACCTCCAAATCAACATCCGGACACACTCCTAAGACCAAAATCATCATACAAAGCTAATGGAACCGACGAAACTCCATTTTGAAGTCATCTTCACACAAGTCCAACTACGGTCAACTCCTATGACTTTAACTTTCAATTTAGGGACTATATGTCCCATTCCACTCCGAAACTCTCCCGAATCCGACACCAAGAACCCCGGCAAGTCGAGTAACCACAAAATGAGATAAAGGGAGCAATAAATAGAGGATCATGTCTAGCACTCTCAAAACGAACGGCCGAGTCGTTACATCTTCCCCCTCTTTAAACAAACGTTCGTCCTCGAACGAGTATAGACACATACCTGAAGTGGTGAAAAGATAAGTATAACGGCTACGCATATCATGCTCGGTCTCCCACGCCGACTCCTTGACTGGATGAACCCTCTACTAAACCTTCACTAAAGCGATGTTCTTCGACCTCAACTTTCGAACCTGCCTGTCCAAAATGGCCATCGACTCCTCAACATAAGATAGATCCTTGTCCAACTAGACTGAGCTGAAGTCTAACACATGAGACGGATCGCCGTGATACTTCCGGAGCATGGAAACATGGAACATTAGATGTACTGCAGAAAGACTAGGTGGTAGTGCAAGTCTGTAAGCCACCTCTCCAACCCTCTCAAGAATCTCAAAAGGCCCGATATATCTATGGCTCAATTTGCCCTTCCTTCTGAACCTCATAACACCCTTCATGGGTGAAACCAAGAGCAAGACCTGCTCCCCAACCATGAATGCAACGTCGCAAACCTTCTGATCCGCATAACTATTCTCTCTGGACTGGGCTGTATGAAGTCGATCCTGAATCAATTTATCCTTTTCCAAGGCATCCTAAACCAAGTCTGTGCCCAATAGTCTAGCCTCACTCGGCTCGAACCAATCCACCAGGGACCGGCAATGCCTACCATACAAAGCCTCATACGGGTCCATCTGAATGCTCGACTGATAACTGTTGTTGTAAGCAAACTTCGCAAGTGGCAAGAACTGATCCCAAGAACCCTTAAAATCCATCACACATGCATGAAGCATATCCTCTAATATCTGAATAGTGCGCTCGGGCTGTCCGTCCGTTTGTGATTGAAATAATGTACTCAACTCCACCAAGTACCTAACTCATGCTGTACGTCTCTCCAGAATCGCAATGTAAGCTGCGTACCCCGTTCAGAGATGATATATACCGGCACGCCATGAAGCCTGACAATCTCGCAAATATAAACCTGAGCTAACTACTCTGAAGAATAAGTGGCAACCACAGGAATGAAATGAGCTGACTTGATCAATCTATCTACAATCACCCAAACTGCATCGAACTTCCTCTTAGTCCGTGGGAGCCCAACAACGAAATCCATAGTGATTCACTCCCATTTCCACTCCGGAATCTCTAGCTTCTGCAGCAATCCACGTGGCCACTTGTCGTGCCTCATTTTCTCGCGAAAGCAGGCTTCGACGTGTGACAACCCTTGTAAGTATGGGTATTAAAATATAAGATTCTCCACCTAACGATTTTTAAGGTGCATTAGGGCACCTATTTGCAAATAACTATGATTTAACTAGTATGTGTCACCAAAGATCTGGTAAGGGCTCAAATTACATCAAAGAGAAGAAGTCCACAACTGTGGTTCCCGGCCGAATTTTATACTCTGTTGATTAATTAATTAAGCTAGGTGATCAAATAAGCAAAGAAGGATATAGGAGTTGAAAACTCGTATCGTAACACATAAGAATACATGCTCAGTACAAATCTTAAAGGTTACAAGGGTACAACTGCATTGGTCTATGTTAAATGACTAAGTGTGAATAACAAGTATATAAAGCAAAAAAAGGGGGGGGAGAAAGGGGGGTCCTAAGTTTTTTAGCCTAAAGGATCACCCCGTGCAACATAAATAATACTTCGCAACTCCCTTAAGGTAGGGGTTGCTCATATTATTCAGCGGGAACAGACTATCATCTCCTGCTACCCGATTACTATGTTGAAGTTATTACTTCAAGGCGCTCTAGTTCAATTCTAAACCATATCCTATGCGTGCACTACCCGTCCCATGCCTATGGTCCAGGAGGCTTTGGACCTACTATTAGGTGGTTCTAGACTCAGCTTAGGTTGCTCAAAATGATAAAGCTAGGCTACATCCAAAATAGATAGGACTTCACATAAAGACAATTAAAGGCCCAAGTTAGCCTCCACACATAAACAACAAATGCACGCGGGCAGATTAGGCAGTACATAGTTTAGAGGGTTAAGACGCATTAGAATTGTTAAATCCTACAGGCATAATTTCTAGGCTATTCTGATTTCCAACATTGTACAAGCATAGTATAGGCAGGTTAGAGCATCAAAAGTCCTATAGGCATGATTTCTAATTATTTACGCGACGAGGCAGTGAAGCGATATTAGTTACCATATTACTAGTGCTGATTTATAAGCATGCTTCTTATGTAGACGTCAATGTCCTATAGGCATGATTTCTAACAGTTGAAATATATTTTATATAATTATACCTATAGGCATGCCATTTAAGTATAATAATAACAAAGTGACTGATTAATTGATTAAAATCCTATAATCATGATATCTAAAGTGACAGCGCGCTAAAAGCAATAGAAATAATTGATTGATCGATTAATTGAAAACCTATAGACATGGTATCTAGATGGGCAGTAACAAATATGTATTATTCATACTATAGACATGATGTCTAAGTGTTGAATGAAAACAGTGCAGTAATTACTTGAGTTGACATATTTTGACAAGTTAAGTGAAGTGCGTGCGTGATTCCTATAGTCGTGATTTCTATTGATGTGTAGAAATAAATCAAGTTAAACAAAATGGCACATAAATCACGTAGACCCTATAGGCATGTTTTCTACCCTTTCATGTAAATATTAGAATACCCCAGCCCCCTTTTATTAACTTCCCCATCATTCATTATTACAAGTTATTACAGCCCGAATGAAATAATCAAATATGAATAGTTATAGAAGAAGGCCACTATAGGCCCAATGATAGGCCCAGTACAGATATCCCAGTGCTTTTTTAGTCCTTTGACGGCTCCAGTAGACTCAAAACCCAACTCATAGGACCAGCAGTAAGTCTGAATCTAATAGTCAATCCCGACATCACATAGAACAGACACCCACCCCAAACGAAAGCTTCATAGATGACTACAAGCAACAAACTATATGTTGAACTAACTAACCCAGGAAGGAAGTCCACACACTTATTTCTTAAGACTGTAAAGCTAATTACCACCAAGGCATATAGACAAATTCATGTGACATGTTTGTAGGACACACACAAGACGAGTTTATACTTGCATTTTTCAGGTTTAGGGGACATGATTGATCATCATAGAATAACAGACTACTTCTAAAGAAGTCTCAAACATTAACATGGTCAAAACAGCTTAAGGCAATTTCAAGTAGGGGATCTAATTATGAAAGCTGAAGAATCAACAACGAATAACCTTAATAGGGTCGTTTTAGCATAAAGAATGACAATATAGTTTCATAACAAGAGAAAGAGTATAACATGTGCAACATTAGCAGAGTTGAGGAGGCATATCACTTAGGTCAACATGGTAAGCATACATGCTTAGTTTGTAGAACAACATGATTATAGTAAAGCATGAATTAGCCTAAAAGAGACTCAAAACTAGGAATTTAAGGCATGAAGGTCTAACAAAGTCATAGTTAGAGAATGGCAAGTAAACAAGCAAGTAAGCATGGTCTATAGCAACTAATAAGAATCATAATTGTGCTGAGTGTAACACATAGGTTCCCAAGTTCAAAAAGTATCATGGTAGAAGGTATTGACAAATTAAGGTCAAGCAGAGCAGACAAGTTTCAGAACTTAAACCAGTCAACGAGGCACAATACAGAAAAACAAGTGTATTGGGATTCAACTGGGAACCTAAGCAATATTAAAGAGCACAGAGTTTGCTAAACATCACATTACAATTCTTAAATCCACATGTTTGGTTAAAGCATATGATTCATGTAAAGAAGGGCAACAATAGAGCCTACATAAAGGATTCAGAAACTTATTAAGACAAATTCTAGGTAGGCAGTAATTCCTCAGAGTTTCAGGGCAAGCGTTCCAAAGTGAGACATAAGAAAAGGTTTAATATTGGACAGTCAATGTAGAAACTTAAGCATACGTAAACATGACAGCCTCAAACAAGCATAACAACATATAATTATTCCCAAATTAGCTACACTAAATGAACACAAGCAAACTTATACAAGTTTTGATAAATGATTGCAGAAGAAATTTAAAGCGAGGTTGGCGCAATATCATATTGTCTTAGAAAGGCCTACATAACACAAATGTTCAGAAGCATGAACACAAACAAGAAAGAAACATAACTGTAGGGGATTGAACACTTACCAGTTTGCAAATTCAAGAGAAAATAGGGATAAATCATCAAATGCCAATAGCAAATAAGAACAACAACATGAATTCCACACCCCTAGTGTGTCAGAGTTCACAGGAGCTTCGAACGAGCCCCGAGCAGTGCTCGCACTAGAGAGGTAATTAGAGACAATTCCAATGGCCTTGGCTTTCAGCCGGCCACAACCAAGAGTAAAGAAAGTATAGAAGAATGAGTGTAGAGAGAATAATAGTAGTGGTAGCAGTAGTCGTTAAGCCTTAGGGGAGATGGGAAAAGGGTTTATGTAGTAGTCTATTAAGCAAACAAACATGGAAAATAATCAATTTAAACATAGAAAAGGAAAGAAAAGATCTCATGCAATCAGAATCATTAAAGGAGATGGAGATATCAAACCCTAGTTGGGTTTAATTAACTGTAAATCAAACCAGGAGTGCAAGAATCGCCTCCTTTCGAGTGTATGTAGACGAAATACAGTCTGAATCCTTGAAGATCGAAGCCAACTAGGCTTGATTTCGAAAGGCAGTTCTTGCCAAAAATAGGGCAATAACTAAGTAATACCATAGACATATGTACAATGGCGAAGTACCACAAAATAAGTAAGTGAATCAGTGACTGATTCCATCTTAGAGCCGAATTTGGAGAGGTTTAGAGATACAACGGCTATGGTTTGGTGTACGAGGAGAGGATAGCATTTGGGGGTGGCTGGGCAGAGTGAAATGTGAGGATTAGGGTTGGGGCAGGTAATTAAAATGAAGGGGGGATCGTGGGCCGTTGATCTTGGGAGATCAACGACCAGGATTTTTAAACTGGTGGGGCGGGTCGTTTGAAGTGGGTTGCGATCGGGTTCATTAAAAGGGTTGTATGGTTTGGTCTTGGGGTTATTGGGCTAGGTTTTGGGTTCGGAACTAACTCAAACATTGGGCCGAAGTTTTTAAATACACGAAAATTATAAAATAATTTATAAGAGGTAATTAACAAATAATAAAAATATTATTTATGTAGAAAGATACTTGTAAATAATAATTTGACATTATAAAAATATAAAAATACTATTTGGGCACAAATAATGTAATTATGCACATCATATAGGCTATTACTATAAAATTGTGTAAATAGCTTAAAAATACGAATATAATTATATGAAAATGAGGTAATATATTATGAAACATATATGTGGATGAAAATAATAAATTTGAATAATTAAAACATCACAAAATAATTTAAAGGGGTAATTAGTACATATTCAAATAATTTAAAAGCAAGAAAATCAATTTTAAAGCTTTAAAAATTATAAAAAATTGTAGAAAATACTTGTATGACTTTTGTAAATTGGTGATGATGTAGGACTAATATTGTAAAAGCATATATGATATTTATAAAAATATGAGGGCAAAATTGGGTATCAACAGATGTCCCTCTTTACTCGGGAATGATGAAAGAGCTATCGGGTAAAGAAAATAATGACCAATTTTGTCCGAAATGAGTGAGGAATGATGTGTTTTGAAAGAAATGGGGGTCGAACCTTGGTTCTTGAGTTTCCTACATATCCTTGGTGTTACAAAAATTAGGTCGTATGTAGTTCTGGATCCAACGGCGAACGAAACCGATTGAGTTATTATAAGAGTGGTCGTGTATTTCGAAAAGGATCTTTTGGATGTGATAATGTCATGAGTAATGGATGATTTCAGGTGGAGCTATGAATGTGAATTTGATAGTTACGGATGTATAAGGCAAATATTTGAATTGTTATAGAACAAAGGGTAGTCAATTGCTAATCATCGGTTACATTTGAGGTGATCGAAGGATATGAACGTTGTGAACGAAATCGGAGTGAGAATTGTTCCTGTTTGTAGAACAGTTACCTCCCGAGTTACTTGCAAAACTTAAAACACGATGCACGTGAATATATATGGGTTATTGCAAAAATTTAAACATGATGCAAATTCCCTTCAGACCATGAGAGTTGTCTTCGAACGATGAGGATAATGTCCTTACACTATGGCGTCCTGGGCCATGAAGCGTATGATAAGGGATTTGCAGGCCATGGAATGGTGTCCTCGGGCTATGAGGATGGTGCCTCCGGACTACGACGCCTTTGAATAATGATATGCAATTTCGAGAGATCCTCAGGCCATGACATGATGTCTTCGAGTTATGAGGATGGTACCTTCGGACTATGACGCCTTCAGACAACGTGGCGATGTTTCAGCCCATGAAGTGCAAGTATGCATTGATATCGATTATTTGATAGAGAAAATAGGTAATGCTTAGTCATATGAGAGAACGAGATGAGACAAGGCTTAGTCTTGTATGAGATGAGGGTAGTGCTTAGCCCGATGCAATGAGTGGAGACAATGCTTAGTCTCATGCAAGAAAAGACAGTGCTTAGCCTTATGTAATGATAAAGACAATGTTTAGCCTTATGCAAGGAATGGAGACAATGCTTAGTCTCATGAAAAGGAAGGCAGCGTTTAGACTTATGCAATTATGAAGGCAGTGCTTAGCCTAATGCAATGTAATGGAGACAATGCTTAGTCTCATGCAAAGGATGGCAACATTTAGCCTTATGCAATAATGGAGGCAGTGCTTAGCCTCATGCAATGTAATGGAGATAATGTTTAGTCTTATGCAGAGAAAGGCAACGTTTAGCCTTATGCAATAAGTGAGGCAATGCTTGGCCTCATGCAATGTAATGGAGACAATGTTTAGTCTCATGCAGAGAAAGGCAACGTTTAGCCTTATGTAATGATAAGGGCAATGCTTAGCCCTATGCAATGTAATGGAGACAACCTTTAGTCTCATGCAGAGAAAGGCAGCGTTTAGCCTTGTGCAATGATGAGGGCAGCACTTAACCCTATACAATGTAATAAGGGCAGTGCTTAGCCCTATGCAGGAAAACAACGATTAAATGTGAGAGGACGAGTGGTCGTTAGTTTGAAGCGTTTGTGCTTGGCGACTTCTGCCAGTGTTCCTGTTTCAAGGTCCTGTTTGAGTCACCCTAGGTAACGGCTGGCTACCACGAAAAAATGAAATTTTCGAAAAACATGCATTTGTGAAAAATTGTTTATATGAAAATGTGGTTGCTTGACATATGTGATAATGCGTGAGAGCAAATACTTTTGTTGAATTGGTGACTGTGATACGCTTTTGAGACATTGCAACCTCCTTAACTCGAAATTTTGAGGATCCTTCTCAAAATTCTGGCCCAGTTTAAATGCATGCTTCTGGCGATACATTCCTTGGCGATTCTGAATACGATGAGATCGGGCAAACTCGGGATCTTGTCCCAGTTTTTTACCATAAGGGAGAATGGAGATTTTATTATAATGTGACCGAACCCACAGGGCTGCCTACGTATTCCCTCTTAAAAGGGAATCAGGTCAAGCGTAGTTCGGGTTACATCAAGTAGAAAGTGCAAACATAGTCTTAAACATAATATCTCTTGACTACATTCGAATTGATAGGTTTCGGCCAAATCTCTCCATCCATCTCTGCGAGTATAAGTGCTCCTCCTGTTAGTACTCGGTGAATCATGTAAGGGCCTTGCCGGTTGGGTGAGAATTTTCCCCTTACTTCATCCTGATGTGGGAAGATTCGTTTCAGTACCAATTGCCCTAGCATGAATTGCCTTGACCTAACCTTTTTATTAAAAGCGCTTGCCATTCTATTCTGGTAGAGTTGACTGTGACACGCTGCGTTCATTCTTTTACCATCAATAAGAGCTAGTTGTTCGTACCGGTTCCGTACCCATTTCACATCGCTGAGCTCGGCTTCTTGTATAATTCTTAAGGAGGAGATCTCTACTTCGGCAGGGATAACAACTTCGGTACCATAGACCAATAGATAAGGAGTTTCCCCAGTTGTTGTACGAACTGTGGTGCGTTATCCGAGCAAAGAAAATGGTAGCTTTTAGTGCCATTGCTTGTAGTTGTCCACCATTTTCCTCAATATCTTCTTGATGTTTTTGTTGGCGGCTTCTACGGCTCCATTCATTTGCGGTCTGTATGCCGTAGAATTCCGATGCTTGATCTTGAATGTTTCACACATGGCTTTCATTAGATCACTATTGTGATTGGCGGCATTGCCAGTAATGATTGACTCAAGTACTCCAAATCGACAAACAATGCGGTCTCAGACAAAATCTGCTATGACCTTCTTAGTTATAGCCTTATAGGACACGACTTCAACCCATTTGTGAAGTAATTTATGGCCACTAAAATAAACTTGTTTCCGTTTGAAGCAGTGGGTTCAATTGGTCCGATGACATCCATGCCCTAAGAAGAGAAAGGCCATGGTGAACTCGTTACATTGAGTTTGTTGGGCGTCACTCGTATCATATTAGCATGTATCTGGCATTGGTGACACTTTTGAACATATTTGATACAGTCTGTTTCCATAGTCATCCAGAAATACCCTGCTCTTAATATCTTCTTTGCCAAAACAAAATCGTTCATGTAAGGTCCGCAAGTTCCGGCATGTATTTCTTCAAGCAATCTAGATGCCTCTTTAGTATCGAAACATCACAGTAATCCCAAGTTAGGAGTCCTTCTATACAGAATTCCTCCACTTTGAAACAAATGGTTAGCTAATCTTCGTAGTGTATGTTTCTGAGTATGTGTAGCATTCTCTGGATATTCTCCCTTTCCCGAGTATTCTTTGATATCGTGGAACCATGGATTTCCATCGAACTCTTCTTCAACATAAGTACAATAAATTGGCTGCTTATGAATTCCTATTGGGATAGGGTCGATAAAATTCTTGTCTGGATGTTGTATCATGGAAGACAAGGTGGCTAATGCATCTGTAAATGCATTCTGGATCCTTGGAACATATTTGAATTCTATCCTTGTGAACCTTTTGATCAACTCCTTTACACAATGCAAGTATGGAAATATTTCGGTGTTCTTAGTGGCCCATTCTCCTTGTACCCGGTGTACCAATAGATCAGAATCTCCTATTAGCAGCAACTCCTGAACTTCATGTCGATGGCCAATCTGAGTCCCAAGATGCAGGCCTCATATTCTGCCATATTGTTAGTGCACGGGAACCTACGTTTTGCGGATACCAGGTAATGTTGATGTAACAACCCAGTCGGTTGTTTTTGAGTATTTCAACCCTGTTACCCCATTTACTTCTCAATTTGTGCTTTACAGTTGTTATGTGACTTGCCGGGGTAATTGGTTCGGATCCGGTGAGGTTTCGGAATGAATTGAGACATTTAGTCTCAAAGATGAAAGCTTAAGTTGAAAAGGATGACTGGATGATTGACTTATGTGTCAATGACCCCAGAATAGAGTTTTGATGATTCCAACAGCTCCGTATGGTAATTTTGGACTTAGGAGTGTGTCCGGATAATTATTTGGAAGTCCGTAGTTAAATTTGGCTTGAAATGGCGAAAATAAGAAATTTAAAATTTGGAAGTTTGACCGGGGAGTTGACTTTCTGATATCGATGTCGAAATCATATTCTGGAAATTGGAATAGCTTTTTTATGTCATTTATGACTTGTACGCAAAATTTGAGTTCATTCGGATTGATTTGATATGTTTCGGCGTGAAGTTTGAAAGTTGAAAGATTTAAAGTTCATTAAGCTTGAATTGGGGTATGATTCGTGGTTTTAGTGTTATTTGATGTGATTTGAGGCATCGACTAAGTTCGTATGATGTTTTAGGACTTGTTGGCATATTTGGTTGAGGTCCCGAGGGCCTCGGGTAGTTTTCGGATGGTTAACAGAATTTAAGCTGGATATTCCTAAAATGTTCGACATTGATTCTTCAAGAATACGTGGTACCACATTAAGAAAATGAGCTCCAAATTCAGTTTTGATTGAAGCATTGGATCCGTATTGAAATTACGGAGTCATAGCAAAAAGAATCGTCGAATTCGGGCATCGTATGAGAGAGTTATGCCCATTTCCGTGTCGGGAACGATTTTCTGTCATCGTCAGCGCCCAGTGTAGCGTGGGGCGCTATCCCTGGCGTTGTGATTGTTGGAGGTACTGGAAAGGGTGCCACAGGCAGCGCCCCACGCCACCTGTGGCGCCACAGACGTAAAACCCCCATAAAACGGGGAGTTTTGCCAATTTTACTCATTTTTGAGTTTGGGGAGCTCGGTGAAGGTGATGTTTGGGCGATTTTCACGGGAAAACATTGAGGTAAGTATTCCTTATCCTATATTGATTATATTTCATGATTCCATATTCAATTACATCATGAATCCGTGAATTTATAGAAGAAAAATCAGATTTTTATAAAATCTTCCAAAAATGTAAAATGAAGATTTGAAGGTCAATCCGATGTCGGAATTTGATAAATTTTGTATGGTTGGACTCGTATCGGAACAGGTGTTCGGATTTTATAAGTTTCGTCAGATTCCGATACGTGGGCCCCACTGTCAATTTTTCGAGCGGAGTTAGAAATTTTGATAAATTGTTAAATTGTAAGCATTAGAGTAAGTTGTAATTAATTTGCACGTTGTTTGAATAGATACGAGTCGTTTGGCTTGAATTGAGGGGATAGGAAGACGTATGGAGGTTGATACGCGCAGAATGGAATTTCCGGAGTATTGTACAACTTGCTCGGTATTGGATTTGGCTTGTTCGAGGTAAGTAACTCTTCTAATCTTGGAACTGAGGGTATAAACCCTGAATTATACGTGTTATGTGTTTGGTGTTAGGTGACACACATGCTAGGTGACGGGCGTGTGGGCGGGCACCGTGTGAACTGTGATTCCATTATTCCTGTGGTACTGTGTAGTTACTTGAACTTATCTGAAATCATGGAAATCTCTACGTACAAGAGCTATTGAGCTGAGAATCATGTTAAAATCATGTTGAGGCTATATGCCAGTATTATTAGCAACCAAAGAGGTTATATTGTTGTAGAATTTGTTTAAATTGAAATTTTAAAACTCAGTCATGTTCATTCATTTCATATCATCTCTCAGTCTCAGTTGCTATTTATTGATTCATCATATCATCATTTTGGGCTGATTTTCATGACATTGTGAGCCCGAGAGACTGGAGATATTAATGATTGAGTGAGGCCGAGGGCCTGATGGTGAGGATATTTATAGGATCGGGATGCGCGCCGCAATATGTTTCATTGGTTTATGTCATGATTGGCTTGTTGTAGCGTTTGGGCTGAAGGAGCCCCTCCGGAGTCTGTACACACCCCCAGTGAGTGCATGTACCTACTGAGTGTGAGTGCCGAGTGATTGGGAGGATTGAGTGACTGTGAGGACTGAGTGATTATGAGGACTGGGTGACTGTGAAGACTGAGTGACTGGGAGTACTGAGTGACTGGAAGGACCGAGTGAAATGATACTTTGAGAGTATGCATATGGTTTATCAGTAAGTTGCATCGCATTAACATGCACACTTGACATATGGGCATATTAATGCATTTTCCACTGGCTATGTGGAAAGAAAATGAAACATCTTATTTATTGTTGAAAGGAATTTTGGAAAAATTACTATTTTCAAACTTACTCATATTTTTGGCAAATTTGGTAAAAGACTTAGAGTTTTCACTGATACACTTGAAAGGCAGAGCTATTTTCAGAAATCATGATTAAGTTGAGCATGTTATTGTTGAATTATTACTTGTGCTGCTTTATGTTATGAAATGTTGTTGGCTATTGGTGTTGGACCCCGACTTATGTTTCATCTCGTCACTTCTTTCAACCTAAGGTTAGGTTTGTTACTTATTGAGTACATTGGGTCGGTTGTACTCATACTATACTCTTGCATGCAGATATTGGATGTTGATGTTACTGTGATCGACAAGAGCTGAATTTGAAGATGTACTTGTGTTTCGGTCAAAAGTGCCTCTTGTACATGGTAGCCTTAGATTTATAAGAATCTGTTTATGTACATTTCGAACAGATGATGTATTTATTTCATACCAGTTTTGTAATTTCTAATCTTAGAAGCCCATGATTTGTACTACCAGTCCTTGGGGTGTTTAATAGAGTCAGTTAAATATTATTTGAATCGGATATTTATAAATTGGCTTACCTAGCGGGTTGAGTTAGGTGCCATCACGACTAGTTGGAATCTGGGTCGTGACAGTTGACCGGTTTCTTATATTAAAACAGATCTGATGCCCACTCCCTTGAAGTTTGCTGCTCCGTCGAAGAACATCCTCTAACGGTCGTATGCTTTGGTAATATCTTCTCCTACAAATGACAAAGCCTCGTCGGGAAAATACGTCTTCAATGGTTTGAATTTTCTGTCTACGGGATTCTCCGCCAAGTGATCAGCTAATGCTTGCCCCTTGACTGCCTTCTGAGTCACGTAGATGATGTCGAATTCACTTAGCAATATCTGCCACTTTGCTAACTTACCCGTAAGCATGGGTTTCTGAAAGATGTATTTTAGTGGATCCATCCTTGATATGAGATATGTAGTGTATGCACAGAAATAATGTTTCAACCTTTGGTCTACCCATATCAAAGCACAGCAGGTGCGTTCCAACAGAGAATACCAGGCCTCGTAAGTGTGAACTTCTTGCTAAGGTAATATATCGCTTGCTCCTTCCTACCAATTTCATAATGTTGTCCTAGAACGCAGCTAAAGGCTCCATCCAACACGGATAGATAAAGCAACAGAGTTCTTCCTGGTTCTGGCGGGACCAACATGGGCGGTTTAGATAAATACTCTTTGATTTTTTCGAAGGCTTTCTGGCATTCTTTAGTCCAGCTTGTTGCAGCATCTTTCCTCAACATCTTGAAGATCGAATCATATATCACCGTTGATTGTGCTATAAAATGGATGATATAATTGAGACGTCCTAGAAAACTCATCACATCCTTCTTATTCTTTGGCGCTGGCAAGTCCTGGATTGCTTTGATTTTTGATGGGTCTAACTCAATACCTCGACGACTGACGATGAAACCTAGCAACTTTCTAGCTGGGACTCCGAAGGCATATTTTGCAGGGTTTAACTTCAAGTTGTATTTTTGAAGCCGATTAAATTTTTTTTTCAGGTCTGCTATGTGATCCGAATTCCTTTTAGATTTGATGATAACTTCATCCATGTACACCTCTATTTCCTTGTGTATCATGTTGTGGTAGATAGTCATCATGGCCCTCATGTAGGTAGACCCATCATTCTTCAAACCAAACGGCATAATTTTGTAACAATATATTCCCCATGGCATGATAAAGGCGGTCTTTTCGGCATCCTCTTCATTGATCCAAATCTGATGATATCCTGCGAAGTAATCTACAAAGGATTGGAGTTCATGCTTGGCGCAGTTGTTAATTAGTATGTGTATGTTAGGCAGCGGGAAAGCATCCTTAGGACTTGCTTTGTTCAGATCTCGGTAATCGACACAGACTCTAACTTTCCCATCTTTCTACGGAACTGGAATGATGTTGGCTAACCAAGTCGGGTATTCGACCACTCGAAGAGCTTTGGCTTTGATTTGCTTTTTGACCTCCTCTTTTATCTTCAGACCCATATCTGGCTTAAACTTTCTGAGCTTGTACTTTATCGGTGGACACATGGGATTGGTAGGTAGCTTGTGAACTACTATGGATGTGCTTAACCCAGTCATAGCGTCGTAGGACCATGCAAAAATATCTTCATATTTCCTTAGGAACCTGATATACTCTTCCTTCTCTGACGGTGATAGATGAATGCTTATACGAGTTTCCTTGACTGTTTTGAATCCCCTAGGTTAATGACCTCAGTTTCCTCCAAATTAAACTTTGGTTTGTTTTCAAGATTCTCTACTTCTTTGACAATTTCTTCAGGTATTATATCATCTTCTAGATCTTTCGAATCACTGTCCTTATGTTGCGTTGCCTCATTACATGTCACTGTCGTAGGTTTATCAGGATATGTAATAATTATGCTGAAAAGAATGTGGAAAGATAATAATAAATACAAAAATCAATAATGCACTAATAAAACTTTAAAAATGTCAAACAGGTACGACTCGATGGCATGAGTAATTATTTCAAAACAAAATACTAAAAATGTCTTAAATGCTCAAAACAATTTGAAAACAAGTCATGCTAATTTGCCAGGCTACCCAGGAACTCGGCGAGCCCGGGATGGTGCAACGGTCCAGTTCTTGAGAACAACTCCTTCTTCCATTGTCTGAATGGTAAGGTCCTCCTCCTCCTCCTCGACAATTTCACTGCAGTCCATGTCTTCTTCAACTAGAAACAGCTTCCTTATACAGGCCAAAATCTCATCTTCCTCGGATCCCCACATTATGTCAGCCTGACGGAATGTCTGGTGCAGAGGTGGTATGGGTTGTTCCAGCGGATAATAATAGGCGCGCCATGGCGATATCCAATCCCGATATTATTGTACGGTATATTCATTACCGAGTCCAAAGGTCGTGCCATGATACTTTGGTTGTATGGGTTTAGTGATCCCCTGAAGCTTTTTGCCGAGACCCTTGCCTGGTTCATATCCCATCCACATCAATATGCTTTCTATCTTATTGCTCCACCATCGATCTTTTTTAATAGCATTCACCCGCTCAATGCAGTGATATATTTCTCCACCCAACTTCCTCCTATTTTTGATGACTGGAATGGTCTGGTTAGTGTAGATAGGGTTGCTTCTGTCTCCATGAATGATCACCTCCTGATGATTCCACTCGAACTTCATAGCCTGATGTAGAGTAGAAGCCACTGCCCCAGCTGCATGTATCCATGGTCTTCCCAACAATACGTTGTAAGTAGCATATATATATCTAGCACTTAGAACTCAACATCAAACTAAGTTGGACCCATATGTAGATCAAGGTTGATTTCCCCGATAGTGGCTCTCTGAGATCCGTTGAATGCCTTCACATTCATGCTTCCCATCCATATCTCATGTAGGCCTTTACCTAATCTTTTCAGAGTATTCAGTGGGTATATGTTCAGGCTTGAAGCTCCATCTATCAAGACCCTTACAATGAACTTGTCTTCAAATTGCACTGTGATGTGCAACGCTTTGTTGTGACTCAACCCTTCTGGCGGTAACTCATCTTCGAGTAAAGTAATTTTATGATTCTCCAGTACCTGTCCGACCATGTTAGCCATCTCTTCACTAGTGATGCCAGTGGGTTCATAAGCTTCACTTAACACCTTTATCAAGGCATTCTTGTGTGCGTCTGAGTTTTGTAACAGTGATAAGATGGATATCTGAGCGAGGGTCTTGTTCAGGTGGTCAACAACAGAGTATTCCCTTGCTTGTATCTTCCTCCAAAGATCGTCAGTGCCAGTCTCAACAACAGGCGGCTTAGGTGCAGCTTCTTTGCTCGTTCCTCCCAGATTCTCAGGTGTGTAAACTCTGCCAGTTCTATTCATACCCTGCGCGACAGCTATTTCTTCCATTTTGGCTTTTTCCTTTCTTCTTGCTTCTGTAATATAATCCCATGGGACGACATCAGGCTCGTAAGATGGTGTGGGAGCTACCATTACAGTGAAGGGTGTAGCTACCTCAACTTCAAATGGTGCCTGGGTTTGTACCACAACTGGTGTGAGGGTCACCAGAGATGTTTTAGGAGTGTCTCCCTCTCGAATAAGTCTGATGGACCCTTCCTGATACCATTCCTCATAAGTTTCTATCACGTTCACCCCTTCACCCCTGTGATCTGGGAGAGGGTTATTGCGGACATTCGATGTAGCTTCCTTTGCTTGTATAACCTTAATGTCGATCAACGTTTGAATCTTGTCTTTCAACATGCGACACTCTTCGATAGTATGACCCTTCACGCTTGAATGATAGGCACATATTTTGTTGGGATTGATCCACTGGGAAGGATTCTCAATAGGAATAGCAGGAATAAGGGTGACGTAACCAGCTACCTTTAGTCTCTCATACAGTTAGGCTATGGGTTCAGCAATTGGGGTGTACTATTTAGGAGTTCTGCTGTCGAAATTTAGACGTGGCTTTGGGTCATTTTGGCGAGCGGGTGGAGGTGAATGGTAATATATAGGTTGAGTGTTGTAGGTATGGTAGGTAGTGGCAGGGTATTGGTATTTTTGAGGTGAGGGTTGATATAGAGGTATTTGGTATGTGAGGGGAGACTTAGGGCCTTGGGCTACCATCATAGCGCCCACTTCTTTCTTTTTAGAGATACCTCCTGATTACAAGGCTTTATTTGTGGCTTGCTTCGCCTCGTAATTAGTCACCATCCCACTCTTGATTCCTTCTTCTATCCTCTCTCCTAACTTGATGATGTCTGAGAACTTGTGATTCTCGATGACCATCAACATTTCATAATACTGCGGTTCTTGAGCTCTAACAAAAAACTTGTTCATTTGTTCTTCTTCAAGTGTTGGGCTTACCTTTGCGGCTTCTGACCTCCAACGAGTAGCATACGCGCGGAAGGTTTCTGTCGGCTTCTTCTTGAGGTTTTGGATATAGAAAACGTCTGGCGCGTTCTCTTTTTTGAACCTGAATCTATCCATAAAATCTGATGCCATACTTACCCAATTTGCCCACTTCTTCGGGTTTTTGACTGATATACCAAGACAAGGCATCTCCTGTAAGACTTCGCTTGAACAGTTTTATGTGGATTTGTTCATTCTTACCTACTCCTACAAGCTTGTCACAGTAGATTCTCAGATGCACCTTCGAATCACTAGTGCCATCAAACATTTCGAACTTGGGAGGTTTGTAACCCTCCGACAGTTTCACATCTGGCTGAATACACAAATCTTCATAGTTTAGACCTTCAATGCCTTTCCCACCTTCAACACTCTGGACTCTCCCTGTAAGTTTCTTGAGTTCCTCTGCTGTGTTTCGAATGAGCAGGTCCTTTTCAGTTGGCTCATGTATAAATAGGGTTTGCTGCTGGGTATGGGGTAAGGTATCCACATACATCGGATTGCTTTGATGAGTTCTTGGAACTTGGGTATATGAGTGGTCATTGGTTGAGTGTTGGGGATCAGGAGTAGTTTGTGGTACATTTTGGGGAGTGTGATAAGTAGTGGTTTGCGGGTATTGAGTTGGATGATGGTAATGTTGTTGAGGGGTTTGCACTAACGGTGGTTAAGGTTTTGGGGAGATACGGGATTATGATACTGGTGTGGTGCGGGAGGATTTGGAGCTATGGGTGGTGGATTCTGGTTTTGTGTGTTTTGTGGGGGTGTTTGGTTTTGGGTAGTTGGATTTTGAAGGTTAATGTCGAGAATATTGAGAGTAAGGGAAAGGTTTGCTAGATTTCTAACTTGCTCAAGCTCGCCTTGTAGCTCCAGGATTTTTTGCTCCAAACGTAAGACCAACTCATTCTGCCCTAGGGTGCTTCTACCATCTGAAGTTTCAACATTTTCTGACACAATAGCATTATCTTTTCGGATACCACTTAAATCATCCATCTTCCCTTTGACCTTGCCTTTGCTTTTCAGGTCTCTAGGTGTAGGAGGAGGTGAAGGACCTCTGGATCTATTGTGGTATGCTGATGATTCCAGTATGTAGGAACCAACCTTTGGGAGTGGGAATAAATAAAGAAATAAAAACAAAAAGGTAACCAAGTCAGTAAGGTGAAATAAAAGAGTGTTTCCAATATTTAAACATGTTTCACAAAAGTCATGTAATAATTCGCATCCTAATTTTGGGGGACCTCATTGTGCCTAAGGTAAGACTAAGCGACACATATAATTGGAGAAAATTGATGCCAATGTTTGCTTCATCTCATTAGTGCGAAAATAGGCCAAAACAATCTTTTACTAGATCGACACTAATAATAATAAACTCACTAATGGCATTGAGCCTTATTACATCAAAATCTAATCTAAATTAAAAAGCAGTAGAGAACATCATCTCCTAATCTATTAAGTCCCTGAAGGACCTTCTCCATGCTTGGCTCTCTTGACCCCATCATTCATGTTTCCCAGATCGCGCATGTCCAGCAATAAGTAAGCCTTTGCTAGCTTTCCTCCTTCATCTTCGTTCATGGCTTGACAATCCCAAAGTATCTTTCTCATCATCCCTCCTAGATCTATCAGCCTTGCTCTAGGTATTCTAATCTCTCTGTTGACTTAGTGGCAATCTCTTTCCATTCCCCTTTCACCTCCATGTTTACTTTTTGCTGCTCCAGATGCTTCGCTTCAGACTTAAACACCCTTTTGAGTAGCCTCTTGTACTTTACCTGTGCCTCAACCACTTTATTTGTGATCCTATCCTTTAGATTGACTCCTGCTTTGACGTCCCCAGCTACGTTGTCTTCCAGCCATGATAGATAGTAGTACATATGACCGGTGTGATACCTGTCTAGCTCAATAGTTTCTCCTTCCACAATGATCTTTTGGTTCCGCATGTGTTGCGCTTCGAACTTGAATGGGATGACATTTCCCTTGAAATCTGCCTTGTACTGGACCATGTTGGAAACCTAAGGTATGACTTGTTTTCTTCCAACTTGCCTCATTACCCTTATAGGAGCATAAAGGTAGATGCCTCGCAGCCCGATCAATACCAAGTGAGTAGTCCCTTTTGATATGATGATGAACTCACTACTATGAAACCATTCAAACATCCAATTTACTTGCTCGTCTGTCAGATTGCTGAAGAAATGCACCCAACCTACAACATTTCCAGGCTTTGCAAACATATCTGGAATAAACGTCATTTTCTTTGGGTGATGATTGGCTATATAGTCATTCAGTGGCCTTTGTAGAAGCTGTTGACGATAATCACCCCTCTGAAAGTGTTCCGGTATCCAGACTTGTAGCAATAGGTTAAAACCCTCAAAGTGTCCAAACCCATGCTTGCACCGATCTAGAGCACAGTACATCTTAGCTAAGATCATTGGGATAATAGTATAATCATGTCCTTCGATACCATTCATTAAGGTCCTAGAGACCATGGCTAAGCGAGTGTGAATCCTTCCTTCTTGCATCGAAAAGATCAACAATCCCAAGAAGCAGACAATAAAAACATAAACCCGGCGATGCACCCACCCTAAAGAAGTAATGGATATCATGATGAAGACGGTATGATTTGCTATGCCCATAACACTTGTAAAGAAACTCAAAAGGGATGTATGATTTCTTTAGACAGAGCAGTTCCTCATTCTTCTTTAAACCCAATATCTTCAGAAAATCGCTTGGAGTGTGATTTTCTGGCATTAGCAGTTCCGGACTATCCCAAGGTAATGGTGAAATCCCCATTTCTTCTAGGAGAGGAGTCATTTCTATATTGCCAAATCGAAAAATAATTGTTTTCTCATCCCAGAACATGGTAGCGGCATCGATCAATTATCTATTTGGTCGAATGTTCAACAAAGATGGCAGGTCACCAAGCACTCTCCTCACATGTTTTTTATCACAAGGTGAAAGGTCTTTCCACCAGTCAAGTAACAAAGGCGGGATATTCTGGACCATACCGAACCTGGGGATTTCGTACTTCATTTTCTGCAAATAAATAAAAGTTAGCCCTTTTCCCCTTCCAGATTCGACTATTTACGCACTAACGATCAGCATGTTGACACATTTTCTCTTAGTAATGCACATAACATGATAGTGTCCTTTGGGATTATGGAAATCCCGTCGGACTTTGGACAGGGTTTATCCAAGCATGTTGTTACGTCAATAACGCCTCAATCCGTACTAGGTTTAGCATGATGCATGTATATTTCAAATTGGAGTAGGGTTTCTAGAAGGGACTAGACTCGTACTCTTAAGTGGACAACTTGAGTGGGAAAGGCACAGGACCATCGACTGCACCGCTGATCGACTAGTCTACCTCAAATAAGCCTTTCAGATTAAAAAGGGTGATTTCAAGAAAGCGCGAACACTCATCAAGTGCCGCTATGTTGATAATAGGCACGAGTGGTGTATGATGTGGAGCATGTTTTATGCAGAAACAATAACACATTGACAAACATTTGCATGATAAAAGTACATAAAAATATCAATTATGATAAAGATGAACGGGAGTAGAAACAAAAGAGAAAGAAAAAAACAAAAAGAGAAGTCAGTTTAACTCATGAAAACGTGCGAGAATGTAATGAAGCAAGTAGGAAAATAGGGACGAGATAGTCATGATATAGCAGTTTTAGACAAGATGAAAGAAATGGAGACGGGTCATGCAAGTCATAGCAAATAAAGGAGAATAAGGAAAGGGATGTACATGTCATAGCAATTTAAACAAATATAGGAAAATAAGGAAAGGGATGTGCATGTCATAGGAATTCAAACAAATATAGAAAAACAAGGGAAATAATCCACATAAGTCAAGTTCATTATGGTAAGAGCCTAAGTATTCTCAGTAGAGTCGCCATGCTGTCGTGCCCCATTTTCTCGCGAAATCGGGCTTCGACATGTGACAACTCTTGTAAATGTGGGTATTAAGAGAGAAGAGCCGCCACCTAACGATTTTTAAGGTGCGTTAGGGTACCTATTTGCAAATAACTCTGATTTAACTAGTTTGTGTCACCAAAGATCGGGTAAGGCTCTAATTACCTCAAAGAGAAGGGGTTAGGCACTATTCGAGGCCCACAACTGTGGTTCCCGGCCAAATTTTACACTTGTGGATTAGGTTATTAAGCTAGGTGATCAAATAGGAAAAAAAGGATATAGGAGTTGAAACCTCTTATTGTAACACATAAGAATAAATGCTCAATACAAATCTTAAAGGTTACAAGGGTAAAATTGCATTGGTCTATGTTAAATGACTAAGTGTGAATAACAAGTATATAAAGCAAAAATAAAAAGGGGGGGGGGGTCCTAAATTTTTTATAGCCTAAAGGATCACCCCGTTCAACATAAATAATACTTCGCAACTCCCTTAAGGTAGGGGTTGCTCATTTTATTTAGCAGGCACAGACTATCATCTCATGCTGCTCAATTACTATGTTGAAGTTATTACTTAAAGGCGCTCTAGTTCAATTCTAAATTGTATCCTATGCGTGCACTGCCCGTCCCATGCCTATGGTCCAGGAGGCTTTGGACCTACTATTAGGTGGTTCTAGACTCAGCTTAGGTTGCTCAAAATGATAAAAATAGACGACATCCAAAATAGATAGGACTTCACATAAAGACAATTAAAGGCCCAAGTTAGCCTCCACACATAAACAACAAATGCACGCGGGCAGATTAGGCAGTACATAGTTTAGAGGGTTAAGACGCATTAGAATTGTTAAATCCTATAGGCATAATTTCTAGGCGATTCTGATTTCCAGTATTGTACAAGCAGCGTATAGGCATGTTAGAGCATCGCAAGTCCTATAGGCATGATTTCTAATTATTTATGCGATGAGGCAGTGAAGCGATACGAGTTACCACATTACTAGTGTTGATTTATAAGCATGCTTCTTATGCAGACGTCAATGTCCTATAGGCATGGTTTCTAACCGTTGAAATATGTTTTATATAATTATCCCTACAGACATGTCGTCTAAGTATAATAATAACAAAGTGACTAATTAATTGGTTAGAATCCTATAGTCATGATATCTAAAGTGACAACGCACTAAAAGCAATAGAAATAATTGATTGATCGATTAAATGAAAACCTATAGACATGGTATCTAGATGGGCAGTAACAAACATGTGTTATTCATCATATAGACATGTTGTCTAAGTGTTGAATGAAAACAGTGTAGCAATAACTTGAGTCGACATATTTTGACAAGTTAAGTGAAGTGCGTGCGTGATTCCTATAGTCGTATTTCTATTGATGTGTAGAAATAAAGCAAGTTAAAAAAAATGGCACATAAATCACATAGACCCTATAGGCATATTTTCTACCCTTTCATGCAAATATTAGAATACCCAAGCCCTCTTTTATTAACTTCCCCATCATTCGTTATTACAAGTTATTACAACCCGAATGAAATAATCAAATATGAATAATTACAGAAGATGACCACTATAGGCCTAATACAGATATCCAAGTGCTTTTCTAGGATTTCGACGGCTCTAGTAGACTCAAAACCTAGCTCATAGGACCAGCAGTATGTCTGAATCCAACAGTCAAGCCCGACATCACATAAAACAAACACCCACCCCAAACGAAAGCTTCACAGATGATTACAAGCAACAGACTATATGTTGACCTGACTAACCCAGGAAGGAAGTCCACACACTTATTTCTTGAGATTGTAAAGCTAATTATCTCCAAGACATATAGACAAATTCATGTGACATGTTTGGAGGACACACACAAGACGAGTTCATGCTTGCATTTTCCAGGTTTAGGGGACATGATTGATCATCATAGAATAATAGACTACTTCTAAAGAAGTCTCAAACATTAACATGGTAAAAACAACTTAAGGTAATTTCAAGTAGGGGATCTAATTATGAAAGCTGAAGAATCAACAGAGAACAACCTTAATAGGGTCATTTTAGCATAAAGAATGACAATATAGGTTCATAACAAGCGAAAACGTATAGCATGTGCAAAATTAGCAGAGTTGAGGAGGCATATCACTTAGGTCAACATGGTAAGAATACATGCTTAGTTTTATGAACAACAAGATTATGTCACGCCCCAAAACCGAGGAGCGCGACTGGCGCTCAACCGAGTGAACCCGACCGAGCAAGCCTGTTAGATTTCCTTCTACCCACAGCTCATTCACGCATGAAGATAATACATATTTTCATTAATTAGACAAAAACATGATCATGTATACAATACCAATTCATTACCAATGGTTTTCATCATTTTTAAAGTCTCAAGTGGGACAAGTAATAAAACCACAACGTAACATAGTTTGTCTTTCCCAGCACCAATACGCAACCCACACTATGTCGACTGAGCCTCTATAGATAAAGAAGAGTACAATGATAATGCTGGCAATAAGGCCCCGGCTATACCTTAAACATAATACACAATGTACAAAAGATACATGACCCTGGGATGAAGTGGGGCTCACCAAATCAGCTAGGAAGAAGATGTACTACTATCACTGATCAATATCTCCTGCTGTGGAACCACCTGCATCCATTTAAAGATGCAGCGCCCCCGATAAAAGGGACGTTAGTACTTTCGAATAACACTAGTATGTATAACTAAATACTCTCTCAATAGAATGACAAATAATACAAACAAGATTATCATAATGTCAATGGAAGCCTTAATCAACATCAAACCTCAATTTAGAATCAAGACAGTGTTCAAATTAATTTCCATATCTCACATTGGGAGATTTTTAGTATCGATATACCACTGTTCACAATACCATTATTCACAATACCAATACCACCGTACTCTTAGCACAGAGTCCGATCACGACCCGATCAACTAGGCTATCTCATTAGAGACATCAACCACAATTACTCTCAATATCACTACCACCATCTTTAACACGGAGTCCGATCACGACCCGATCGGCTAGGCTATCCATTAAGGACATCGACCACAATTACTATTTCAATTATAATTTTCAGCACAATCACCACCATGTGTGCGGCATGGTGTCCGATCACGACCCAACCGGCTAGGCTGTCTTATTCGAGACATCAACCTTTTTATATCAATAATCGCATTTCATATTACTTTCACATCTTTTCATTTCATTGGCACTAATGGCCATAATTATAAAATCATTTTTGGCACGTTGTCCATATTTAGTATTTCATGCTCACCTTTTCACTTTCTAACATCAACATCATCATCAACAACAACAACAACAATTCAAAATCAAGGCATGTAGTACCCATGTGAGCAATTAAGAGTCTAAGGCACATAGAGATTTTTCACAAAATTTGGCATAATAGCCTTCGCTTGAATTTAACTTGAAGTCGAACATTTCTAATGCACAACCCATATTTTTAACACATCGTCAATTGATAACATAACATAAATAAAGCATTTGGAATACTTGTTGAACACATATCTTTCAACAATTTTATAATGATCCACTCGGGACTTACATAATTCACATGAATATCGTGGGATCCAATTCTAAGCGAATAGTTTAGCCAACATACCTCAATTGAGCTTTCTTAAACTCTAAAATGTTCCGGAATTCTTAGCAACTTCAATCTATTGTAGAAATACAATAAATTGAATCAAAATTAGGAAGATGATTATGGTTCTAGCTCATTTGAGCATTTTATCAAACACTAGGTGTGCATTAAGGTTTCAAGGTCTTTTTATGGAGGATTCCACCATCCCACAACCCAATCTTTACCATGATTAGTTCAACAATCTTCCTATACCCTTGATATCATATGCATGTAAAATAAACAACTCTCATGCCCAAAATTATCTTGCTAATTACCCATTTCTAGACAAAATTCAAAATTGAGGGTTAGGGTATAGAATCTTACCTATAGGATGAAGACCTAGTGAGTTTCCCTTCTTAATCTTCCAAAACTTGGACAAGAATTGAAGAACAATTATTGAAGAACACCTTCTCACTCTAGGGCACTCTCTCTCACTCTAAAATGTCAGATTATAGCTCAAAATGGCCCAAAGAGTGTATTTAACGAAGTAGGGTCAGGTTTTAAAAACCCAAAAATGAAGCTCCGGAACAGGTTCTGCAATCGCATAATCAATATGCAAACCGCATATCGGTCGCATAATTGCTGACCAAAACGACCAAAAATCTGTCTGTGTCTACGGTCACTATGTGGTCCGCATAGCTGTTCTGCGGTCGCATAATGCACTGCAGAATAGTTATGCGGTCGCATAGTCGACCGCATAATTGCTTCCAGACTGATCCTCTTCTGCCTCACTTCTATGGCCATTATGCGGCCCGCAGAGTGATTCTGTGGTCGCATAATGGATCGCAGAAATGTGTTTTTCTGCCAAAACGTTTCCTTTACTTTCTGGTGCATTGTTCAACCCAAAAAGTCCACGAAGAATTTCTACAATCCTCAAACACGTAAGCCTAGTCCGGCACCATGAAATATTATTTTTCTTTTGCAAAATTTTACAGGGCCTTACAATAGTAAATCATGAATTAGCCAAATAGAGACTCAAAACTAGGAATTTAAGGCATGAAGGTCTAACAAAGTCATAGTCAGAGAATGGCAAGTAAAAAAGCAAGTAGGCATGGTCTATAACAGCTAATAAGAATCTTAATTGTGCTTAGAATCAACTCACGCAAGCCATCTACATTGGGCACACACAGCTTACCCTGCATCCGTAATACACCATTCTCTCTAATAGTGACTTCCTTGGAATCACCGTGCTAAACTGTGTCCTTAAGGACAAGCAGATGTGGGTTATCATATTGACACTCCCTGATACGATTATAAAAAGAGGATTGAGAAACCACACAAGCCAAAACTCGACTCGACTCGGAAACATCCAATCTAACAAATTGGTTGTCCAAGGCCTGAACATCCAAGGCTAAAGGCCTCCCTGCTACTGGTAGATATGCTAAACTGCCCAAACTCTCTGCCTTGCGACTCAAGGCATCAACCACCATATTGGCCTTCCAGGGATGATATATAATGGTGATATCATAATCCTTAAGCAGCTCCAACCATCTCCGTTGCTGCAAGTTAAGATCCTTCTGTTTAAACAGATGTTATAGACTCCGATGATCGGTGTAGACCTCACAAGGGACACCATACAAATAGTGCCGCCAGATCTTCAAGGCATTAATAATATCTGCTAACTCGAGGTCATCGATATGATAGTTCTTCTCATGCACTTTTAGCTCAGCTGTCTAGACACGTAGGCAATCACCTTACCGTCCTGCATCAACACCGCACCGAGACCAATGCGCGACGCATTACAATACACCGTTAGGACCCCGATCCAGTAGGCAATACCAATACTAGGCCTGTAGTCAAAGCAGTCTTGAGCTTTTGAAAGCTCTCCTCACACTCCTCAGTCCATCTGAACGGAGCACCCTTCTAGGTCAACCTGGTCATAGGTGCTGCATTAGACGAGAAACCCTCTACAAATCGACGATAATATCCCGCCAGGCTAAGAAAACTCTAGATCTCTATAGCTGAGGACGGTCTGGGCCAACTCTGCACTACTTAAATCTTCTTCGGATCTACCTTGATCCCCTCACTCGCTACTACATGACCCAAAAATGCCACTGAATCTTGCCAGAATTCACACTTCAAAAATTTTGTATATAGCTTCCTTTCTCTCAAGGTCTGAAGCACATTCCTCAGGTGCTGCTCATGATCCTCCTGACTCCGGGAGTACACCAGAATGTTATTAATAAGCACAATGACGAAAAAGCCAAGATAGGGCTAAAATACATTGTTCATCAAGTGCATGAATGCTGATGGGGAGTTAGTCAGCCCAAAAGACATCACAAGGAACTCATAATGACCATACCGAGTCCTGAAAGCAGTCTTCAGGATATCTGGCTCCTGAATCTTCAACTGATCATAGCCTAAATGCAAGTCCATCTTAGAGAACACACTGGCACCCTAAAGCTGATCAAATAGGTCAGCAATACTGGGCAATGGATACCTGCTCTTCACTGTAACCTTGTTCAATTGGCGATAATCAATACACATTCACATAGAACCATCCTTTTTCTTCACAAATAAGACTGGAGCACCCCAAGGCGACACACTGAGCCGAATGAAGCCCTTATCGAGAAATTCCTGCAATTGTTCCTTTAACTTTTTCAACTCTGTTGGGGCCATATGATAGGGTAGAATAGAAATCTGCTGAGTGTCCAATAACAACTTAATACCAAAGTCGATATCTTTGTCGTGCGGCATACCCAGAAGATCCGCTAGGAATACATTTGGATAATCTGTCACTACCAGAACTGACTCGACGGTAGGAGTATCAACACTAACATCCCTCATATTTGCCAGATACGCATCACACCCTTTATAAACCATCTACTGAGCCTTTAGAAATGAGACAACCCTGCTAGGAAGATAATCTAAAGTACCTCTCCACTCTAACCGCGGTAGACCTGGCATAGCCAACGTCACCTTCTTGGCGTGACAATCAAGGGTAGCATGATAGGGCAACAACTAGTCTATGCCTAAAATAACATCAAAATCCACCATACTGAGTAACAATAAATTGGCTCTGGTCTCAAAACCACTGAGAACAACCAAAAACGACTGATACACACAGTCCACAACAATAGAATCTCCCACGGGTGTAGACACATAGATAGGAGAACTCAAAGAATCGCGGGATACACCCAAATACGGAGCAAAATAAGATGACACATAGGAATAAGTGGAGCCTGGATCAAATAAGACTGATGCATCTCCATGACAGACCGGAACAATACCTGTGATGACAAAGTCGGATGAAACTGCCTTCGTCCTAGCAGGAAGGGCATAATATCTAGCCTGGCCTCCCCCTCTAAGGTGACCTCTACCTGCTCGACTTCCACCTCGAGCTGGCTATGCAGGTGAGGTGGTAGCTGGTGATGTAACCATAGCCTGAGGACCCGGTGAAGCACGCGATACCTAAGTAATCTATGGAGTTGCACCCCTCCCGAGTCTGGGGCAATCACTCACCACATGATGAGTGTCACTACACTCAAAACAAGCTCTCGGAGGACGTGGGTGCTGTGGCTGGCTCGAGCCTGATCGGCTGGACTGACCGCTGAAAGCACCTCGTGCAGGAGGTGCACTAGACAATGGCGGTTCATAATAGAGAGCCTGAGGCCTAGAAGTGGCCGAAATACCGCTGGAAGCTGGAAGTGTTTTATGAATATGGTGACCCACATAGCCCCTACCATGACGAGCTGCAACTAGGACACGGGTACCACTGTATGTGCCAGACTCTCGAGACCTTTTGGCCTTCCTCTCCTCTCTATCCCGAGTCAACATACCCTCCAATCTCTTAGCAATTCCCACTACCTACTGGTATGCGATGTCCATCTCCAACTCTCGGACCATGCTCAATCTGATACTGGGGTTAAGCCCCTCGATAAATCGATGCACCCTCTCTTGAATAGTAGCAACCAAGGTTGGTGCATGCCTAGACAAATCACTGAACTAGACCGCATACTCCGACACAGTCATAGAACCCTGATGCAATTGCTCAAACTCTGCGTGCCATGTATCTTTGAGGCTCTAGGGAACATACTCCCTCAAAAACATATCTGAGAACTGAGTCTAAGTGAGCGAAGCTGCCTTGGCCGGACTACCCAACTCATATGCTCGCCACTACTGATAGGCCGCTCCTCTAAGCTGGAACGTAGTGAAAAAAACCCCATTAGACTCCGCAACACCTACAGTATCGAGGATACGATGGCACTCCTCGAGGAAACCCTGGGCATCCTCTGATGCCAAGCCACTAAAAGTAGGAGGGTGGTACTTCTTGTACCTCTCGGGCCTGAGCTCCTCCTCCTCAGAAACTGCTACCCTAACCTCGGGCTGAACTGGGGCTACCGGTTGTATTGGTATGACCTCTAGAACCTGGTCGACCTGGACCCACTGCTCTGGAGTACGGGCTGTGGGAGTCCGTGCTCCTCCCCCAGCCTAAGATGTGGCAGGAGCAAGTTGTATCAACCCTGCCTGAACCAAAGTGCTCAACACGCTCAGAAACTGGGCGAGAGTCTCCTCAAGGGCTGGTACAGTAACATGCGTCTCAGGTGCCTGCCTTCAAACCGGAGCTACTGGTGGCTCCTCTGTAGCAGCTCGTGTGGGTGCTCTGGCTACGCCACGTGGACGTCCTCGACTTCTACCCCGGCCCCAGCCTCTCGTGGCTCTAGCACTGGGCGTTGGTGTCTGGTCATCTGATCCAACTGTACGTGTCCACACCATCTGTGAGAGAATAGTAAGACATAAATTTAGAATCCGAAAAAAAAATTTCGCACGATAAGGAATCAAATAAGTGAAGCTTTTCCTAACAGTCCCATAGCCTCCCGAAGATAAGCACAGATGTCTCCGTACCGATCCGCGAGACTCTACTAAACCTGCTTATGACTTATAACACCTATGAACCTAGTGCTCTGATACCAACTTATCACGACCCCAATTTTCCTCTGTAGGATGTCGTGAAGGCACCTAGTCTCTAAGACTAGGTAAGCTTAAGAAGTATGTAGAATAACTGAAATATTAAGCCAAATCTCAAAACATCAACATCTGTAATAAACAAAAACTATAATTCAAGTATAACGACTCCCAAACCCCGGTAGATGTAAGTCACAAGCTCTAAAGAGAAATACTAAATATCCCTATACATCAGAGTCTAATAAGGATAAGGAAACAACATAATAAAGATAGAGAGGGGACTCGAGGTCTGCGGATGCTGGCAGATGTACCTTGAAGTCTCCACGTACGGACTTGCTCACTGGTACCTGGTCTAGTAGGCAATACCTGAATTTGCACAAAAAGATGTGCAGAAGCGTAGTATGAGTACACCACGACGGTACCCAGTAAGTGCCAAGCCTAACCTCGGTACAGTAGTGACGAGATCAGGTCCGGGCCCTACTGAAAATAATAGGAAACAAGGTAGAAGATATAATATAATGAAATGACTGAGAAGTGAACAATGAGAATTTACAGAAGGTAATAACACGAAATCAAAGAAAGACAAATACAACATGAAAGGAAAGCACAAATCAAACAAGTTAAGGAACATCAACAACAATACAACAAATAGAGGAAATCAACAGGGGCACTCCCGAGGTATCGCCTCATAGTCCCAAAAGTAAATATCTCAAAATATTTCCTCATATCACCGCGAGAGACTTTATATTTTGTTTTGAAAATTATTTTACTCGAAATAGAATCCCGCATTTTAGCCCACCTTATTATCACACCGCATGGCTTCTAGTAATTCCCCTACTAGCCACGCGTATCAAGCCCACCTTATCTCACCGCATGCATTTCAACACCCAGACCTTATACCACCGCATGCGTATCAATAATCACAACAGCACGGAAGATACCTCGTGCAACAATAACAATGGCACGACAAAAACCTCGTGCAACAACCAAACAATCATCTCAACAATAATCATGGAAACCAAACATAACAACTGAAACAACGATGTTTCAAGAATAGCAAATTTCAAGTAAAGAATCCCACAGTTAAATAAGGAACATGGAATCAAGAAAGTAGGTAATTCAACTAAACGTGTAGTACAAGTTGCAAATAAGAGATAAGACAAGTAGACATGTGAAATTAGGCTAAACATGATGACTATACATGGTAAAGTAACTCAATTAAGGCTTGGAATGAAACTACTTAAATAAAACCGGAATTTGAACATTTAGCCCATGTATGCACTAGTCACCTCGCGTACACGGCCCTCATATATCATAAGTTATCACAACAATACCAAATCCTAAGGGGAATTTCCCCCACACAAGGTTAGACGAGTCACTTACCTCAAACCTCACTCAATCAATCAATAAGAAGGCCTTTCCCTCGATTTTCCAACTTTGATCGGCTCGAATCTAGCCAAAACAATTTCATACTATAAATATAACTATAGAAAACTAATTTAAATAATAAAATTACGACTTTAGCAAAGAATTAAAAAATCGCTCCAAAAAGTCGACCCGAGCCCAATTCTCGGAACCCGAGTAAAATTATAAAATCCGAATACCCATTTGATATCGAGTCCAACCATACAAGAATTACTCAAATACGACCTCAAATCGCCTTTCAAATCCCCAATTTTTAGCCTAAGAAGTTTTCCCAATTTCCCTCCAAATTTCCAACTAAAAATACTAATTAAATGATGAAAACAATAATAGATTCGTGGGAATTAATAAAAAACGAGCCAAGAATAATTACCCAAATGCTTCCTCTAAAAATCCCTCAAAGTTTCGCCTTAATCCGAGCTCTCTAGGTCCAAAAATGAATTATGAAATTAAACCCTCGAATTTCCCCTTTTTTGCCGAGAGATTTCCGCTTCTGCGACCTTTGGGTCGCTTCTGCGACGCCGCACTTGTGGAAAAACCATCGCGGGTGTGGATTCCATTTAGGTCCAGGAGTTTTGCTTATGCGGACCATGGCTCGCACCTGCGAGCCCGCTTCTGCGGAGAAATGGACCGCTCCTGCGAACCTGCCCCAAAGCCCCTCCTCCACTTCCGCTTCTGTAGAGGAAAAGGCCGCGCCCAGGTGTCCGCATCTGTGAGCCCAGCCTCTGGGGTCTCCTTTCGCTTCTGCGCTTCAACCTCCGCACCTGCGGTCAAACCCTCCGCAGGTGCGATGACACTAGCAGGACTGTGACGTTAGCAATGAAGCTAAGTCCAAAATTGGTCCGATTTCGATCCAAACCATACCTGGGGTCCCCCGGGACCCCGTCCGAATATACCAACAAGTCCTAAAACATCATACGAACTTAGTCTATCCTTCAAATCACATCAAACAATGCTAAAACCACGAATTGCGCATCAATTCAAGCCTAAAGAACTTTAGAACTTCTAACTTCCACATCCGATGCCGAAACCTATCAAATCAAGCCCGATTGACTTCAAATTTTGCACATAAGTCATAATTGACATTACGGACCTAATCCCACTTTCGCAGTCAGAATCTGACCTCGATATTAAAAAGTCCACTCCCGGTCAATCTTTTCAAAAATCATCCAACTTTCCAACTTTCGCCAATTAACGCCGAAATGACCTACAGACCTCCAAATCAACATCCGGTAACGCTCCTAAGACCAAAATCATCATACGGAGCTATTGGAACCAACTAAACTCCGTTCTAAATTTGTCTTCATGCAAGTTCAACTACGGTCAACTCCTATGACTTTAACTTTCAATTTAGGGACTGTGTGTCCCATTCCACCCTGAAACTCTCTCGAATCCGACACCAAGCACCCCGATAAGTCAAGTAACCACAAAATGAGAGAAAGGGATAAATAAATAGAGGATTGGGGCTAGCATTCTCAAAATGACCGGCCGGGTCGTTACACAATATTTGCTTCCTGTTAGGAATTTGCCATCAAGTCAAAGACTATTTAACCATCCCGCAATGGTTTGTTGTTTCCATAACTTATCATTTAAAGGTCTTATCTCTACTGATGATGTTTTATTCATAGTATGATTTCCATTGCTGCCTCGTTAAAAACCTTGCCAGAAAAACCCATTTGGGACAAAAACTAGGTGAAGGAAAAAAGAGTGCAACACAAACTTTCTGTACAAGCGGTGCCCATTAGCAATAATACCTTTTGAGGTAAGTAATATTCTAGTTGCTCAACAATTTGACTCTGTCTTGGTTTTCTAATTCATATGATCCTTTCCCGTTGACAGCTGAAACCCGATAGGGGCCTTCCCACGTTGGACCCAGCTTTCCTGCGTTGAGCTCTCAGGTGTTTTGAGTCACTATTCTTAAAACCAACTCTCCCACTATGAAATAACAAATATTGGCCCTCCGGTTATAGTACCTTTCCATTCTTTATTTCTGGGCCACCATTCTTATGTGTGCCAAGTCCCTGCATTCGTCAAGCAGCTCCAATTTGACCAGCAATACCTCGTTGTTTGTTTTTTTATCCGCCCGAAAGTATCGCAAGTTTGATTCTCCTAATTACACTGGGATCAGAGCTTCTGCTCCGTATACAAGAGAGAAAGGTATCTCTCCCGTGCTTGAGTTGGCCATCGTCCGTATGCCCACAATACTCCCGATAACTCTTCGGGCCACTTGCCTTTGGCTGCTTCCAACCACTTTTTGAGGTTTGGAATAATCACCTTATTGGTTGATTCTGCTTGCCCATTTGCGATCGGATAGTATGGTGAAGATATGATTATTTTAATTTTCAAGTCTTCAAGGAATTTTGTGACCTTTGAGCCTATGAACTGTGGCCCATTGTTGCAAGCAATCTCCTTCGGTATTCCGAACCGACAGATTGTGTTTTCCCATAGGAAATCGACCACTTTGCGCTCGCTGATTTTCTAGTAAGGACATGCTTCAACCCACTTTGTGAAGTAATCAGTTAAAATTAAAAGAAATCTTACCTTTCCAGGAGCCGATGGTAGCAACCCGACTATATCCATCCCCAATTTCATTAACGGTCATGGGGATAATACCGAATATAGTAGTTCTGCCGGTTGGTGCACCAACGACGCATGGCATTGACACTTGTCACATTTATGAATGAATGCCTTAGCGTCTTATACCATCCGGGGCCAGTAGTATCCCGCCCTAACTAATTTTAGCACCAATGAAGCTTCACCTGAATAATTCCCGCAAATTCCTTCGTGAACCTCTCTCATGATGTAATTAGCCTCGGAGGTTCCTAATCATCGGGCCAACATGCCTTGGAACAACCTTTTGTATAACTGCCCTCCCTAGAAGTTGTAACGAGCTGCTTTGGTGCGGAGTGCCTGGGATGCCTTCGGGTCTTCGGTCAGCTTGTTGTGCTCAAGGTAGTCAATGATCTCATTCCTCTAGTCGCAGACTAGGTTTGTTGTATTTACTTTATAAATACCGTCCACATCCAGTACCAAATGCATGAGCTGAACGACGGTACCAGAATCTGAACCTTTCATTTCTATGGACGATTCTAAATTGGCCAATCCATCCGCTTCTGCATTTTCTTCTCTCGGGATATGGGAAATCGACCATTCCCTGAATCGTGCGAGCAAAGATTGAACCTTAACCACGTATTGCTGCATGCTCTCCTATTTGGTGTCAAAGATTCCATATACTTGGTTTAACACTATTTAGGAATCAAATTTGATTTTAATGACATCAGAGTCTAGTCCCCGGGCCATTTCAAGTCCTGTAATCGAAGCCTCATAAACGACTTCATTATTAGTCAAAAAAACAATTTTTATGGCCTGCCTCGTGACTTCTCCCGAGTGCGTGATTAAGACTACCCCAAGCCTGGACCCTTTCACGTTGGAGGCTCCGTCTATTAACAAGGTCCAAACTCCTGATGTAATGTTTCAACACCATCACAGCTTCCTTTGTGGCCAAAGGTAGTAGCCTGGGACTAAAATCAGCCACAAAGTTGGCCAAAACTTGTTATTTGATCGCAGTCCTGGGCTTATATTCGATATCAAATTCTCTAATTTCAACTGCCCATTTGGCTAGTTGACCTGACAACTCAGGTTTGTAAAGGACATTCCGCAGGGGAAAAGTTGTCACTACGGCTATCGGGTGACACTTAAAATAAGGCCTAAGCTTTTGAGTGACAACTACGGGAGCTAAGGTCAGTTTTTTGCGGTGCAGATAACGAGTTTTCGCTCTCAATAAAATTTTGCTAACATAATAGATAGGAGATTATGTACCTTCATCCTCCCGGATTAGAACGACACTTACCGCTACCTTAAATACCGCTAAGTATATTAGTAACTATTTGCCTTCCTTCGATTTTGATAGTAACAGAGGGCTTGATAGATATTGTTTCAGGTCTGTTAAAGCCTGTTGGCATTCTGTAGTCCACTCGAAGTTGTTCTTATTCTTCAAAAGTGAGAAAAAGTGATGATATTTTTCTGAAGACCGAGAAATAAACCTGCTTAGAGCGGCCAGTCTTCCGGTTAGTCTTTGGACTTCTTTAACGTTTGTCAGCTGGTCTGGAATGTATTCGATGGCTTTAATCTTATCGGGATTAACAAACCTATTTCTGACCTCGGCAATTGGGCTCTTCTTTGCCTTACTAGCGGGATGCTTGGTTCTAGACTTAGCTTGTGAACGGTTACCTCTAGCGGGACACCTGTCATATTCGCATGCGACCATGCAAAACAATCAATGTTAGTTTTAAGAAATTCAATAAATTCTAACCTAAGCTCGGGGTTTAGTCCCGTCCCTAAGTGAAATTTCCTCTCTAGAAACTTCCCAAACAATGCCACTTGTTCAAGCTTTTCCGTCATGGACTTGGTCGCATCCGTTTCTTCTGGTACCTGTAAATATCTTGGTACCTGGTGGGATTCCGACGACTCCTCCCCTTTGTCATCTTCGTTTGATTCGGGAGCAGGCGTCAGTTCCTGTAATTGATATGCTGCGTGTTCTTTCCCTTTACTGCTGGAAACCGAGATCGCCTTCATATCCCTTACCGCCTATTGATCTCCTCTTATTTGTTTGATTCCCTATAGAGTTGGGAATTTTAGAAGGTGGTGATATGTTGATGGTACGACCTTCATAGTTTGCCAAGAATTATGTTGTAGCTCATGTCATCGTCTACTACTTAAAATAAGGTAGTCTTCATGACCCCTTCGGCGTTCGTGGGCAGTATGATCTACCCTCGGGTTGTCACACTTTCCAAGTTGAACCCGACGAGGAGTTTTATTGTCGGAACGATGCTTCCAGTTAGCTTAGCTTGTTCCAACACTCTCCATTGAATGATGTTGACTGAACTTCTTGGGTCAACCAAAACACGTTTGATCTTGAAATCTAAAACGTAAAGAGAAAGTACTAGGGAATAGTTGTGTGGCAGTAAAAGTCCATCAGCGTCCTCTTCTGTGAAGGTGATGTCGTCCTCGGCGACTTCCCACCGTCTCTTGCTATGAGTCACCGACACATTTGTATTTTTTGCCGCCAAAAAGGTTACAATGTTGATCTCGTTCCCCCCAAAAATCATGTTGATAGTTAGTCGAGGAGGGTATTCCCCTATATTCGAGGGCTCTGCGTTGTCTTGGCTGCGACCATAATTATTCTTAGCCCAGTCGCTTAAGAATTCCCTGAGATGGCCATTCTTTAACAATGTTGCCACCTCCTCGTGCAGATGTCGGCAGTCCCCAGTCTGATGGCCATTAGTCCCATGATATTCACACCATAAATTAAGATCTCTCTGGCTGGAATCAGATCTCATTGGCCTCGGGAACCACGCTTCCTTGATGTTTCTCATTGCCGAGACCAACACTACTATGCTGACATTGAAATTATACTCCGACAACCTGGGATAGGTGGAATCATGGGAACCCGATACCTCTTTGTCTTGCCATGACCTATTATTCCGGTCGCGGTCAGTTCTTCTATCGGGAGCGAACCTATCCGCTAACCAGAACCCTCTGCCGCATCCTTCGGCCTTTTCGTAGGGCAAAAATCGGCCCTTAGAAGATCGTCGATTTGCATCACAATCATCCTTCGATTTATCCCTATTTTTTTCCCGATCCCGAACCTTAGTTGATGCCGGAAACCTGAGCTGGTCATCTTATATTCTTATCTTTGATTCATAACGGTTATGGACATCCGCCCATGTAGTTGATTGGAACTCGAGCTGGATTTCTTTAAGTTTTCGGGAGGCGTCGGAGCTCCTCGGGTTCAACCCTTTAGTAAATGACTGAGCTGCCCATTCATCTAACACGGCCGGTAGAAACATCCTTTCTTTATGAATCCTGGTCATGAACTCACGCAACAACTCTAACTCTTTTTGCAAAATTCTGAATATGTCCGCCTTCTAGACCTGGACCTTCTTGGCCTGGTATGGGCCTTGATGAAATATTCTGCGAGCATCTCAAAGGAATCTATTGAGTGTTGGGGGTAAGAGTGAGTACCACGTCAGGGCCCTCTTCATAAGGGTTTCTCCGAACTTCTTCAGCAGGATCGACTCAATCTCGTCTTGATCCAAGTCGTTTCCTTTCACCATCGTTGTATATGTGGTGATATGCTCCTGAGGGTCCGAAGTCCCATCATATTTCGGTATATCTGGCATTTTGGACCGCTTTAGAATTAACTCTGCTGCTGCGCTCGGTTTGAACGTCAATTGGGTGTATTTCTATGAGTCCGGGCCCTTCAGCACTGATGGTGCGCCCAAAATTTGGTCCTTTCGAGCGTTTATTTCCCTCATAAACCGCATAAGCTTGGTTTTGAAGAGATAATTACTATTGTTGTTACCAGATCCGTTGCTGATACCCCCGGCCCCGTCTAAGCCGACCTCACCCCTCGGGGTATTTTTATCAACCCTTTGCACTGTTTGATTTGCGGGAGCACCGAGAGGAACTGGGCCTCTTCCATTCGCATTGTTGGAAGCACCTGACAACGCTTGTTTTAGTTCTGTCATGGTCTAATCTTGCCATGAGAGATGACCCATGATGGCCTTTTGCTGTTCTCTCAAGATCCTCACCGTTTTCGCAACGTGCTCATCTTCAGCATCATCAGGAGTCGTCTCCCGTACGTGTCAGGGATATCACCCGCCATGGACCGGGGTTCCACGTCCTCCTTGTTGTGAGTGTCACTAATCGAATCCTCATGTTGAGGTAGATTCTCTTGTGCCTCAACGTTATGTGTGATGTAAAAAATCAAACATGCTAGTAATAGATGTAGGGATCAACTCAATTACGCAGTTGTCTAAGCCCCACGGTGGGCACCAAACTATTTATTCGTAAAATGGTATAGTTAAATTTATAGCGTGGTTTATAGACAAGCGAATCGATTTGATCCCAAAATGATAAATAAATTAAATAAAATGCCATACTTAACATTGAAATCAAGATAAAATAACAGACAACTTGGTTCAATAACGTTAGACAGAAAATAAAGTATTATTCAACTTGGAATATTGTGTAGCATAAGTTTGTTAGAATTTTCGCGTGTTACAATGGTTATTGAAGCCACTATTTATAGCTATACCTAGGGAACAAGGTCCTAGGATCAAGCCCTTCTTAAATGACAATAATGGAGGTTATTGATGGATATGTAAGGGTAGGTCATGAATGCCAAAATTCTCTGCAACGACTGTGTTATTTAATACTGAGGAATATTTTTCATTAAATGTCATGTGGTGACAAACATTCATTTGATTCTGTTGACTGTGTTCCCTTCGGGATCTTCCCGGTGCCAACTGAAGCTGTTGTCTTCGAACCCGGTTTCTACTCGCTTCATCTTCCATCTGTCTCCAGTTCCATGTGTCACGCTATCATACAATCATTTAATATAAAATGATTTTTCCCTATACAATTATTTTATGGTAGATAGCAAGTGAAATAAAAATACACATATTAACAATATATCGATAAAAGCACCTGAAATAGCTACAGTAGTGAAAAGGGGCATGTTTTAGTAAAATAAAAATAAAATTTTTCTTTTAATTAAAACCAGATCATGGTAAATGATAGTACTCCATAACAGGATATTTATTGTAGTAATTTTAATTTAAACATCAAAATAGGTTTTAATTTTCACAGTCCTCGCGTAAGGAATAAGGATTTGAAAAACTCCCTTTTTGTTGTGCAAACCCGAAGAAGGAAACATTGGCTACTGGAAAACTCCCAAGAGCAGCAGCAGAGCCAATTCTTCCGCTAATCGCAGCTTTTGTACTTCCAAAAAAATGGCGTCGGGCGGCGTGGGAGGAGGAGTGGTGGAGTGGCACCTAAGGCCACAAGTACAAAAGAACCCAGTTGTGTTTTTTGACATAACCATCGGCAACATCCCTGCTGGTCGCATCAAGATGGAGCTCTTCGCCGATATAGCTCCCAAAACTGCTGAGAATTTCAGGTTTAAACCCCTCTCAAAAAGAAATGAATTTAAACTATGTTAACAGGGATAATATTTCATACTCCTTTGTAGGTCTCTACCCTCGTCTCATTAGAGGCTAACACTTACAAGTGAACCCCCTTGTTTACTTGCATTTAAGTGTGTAAAATTTAATCAAACGGAATAATTAACGGAAGGTGTTCGGTAGTTAGTGATATTGATATATAAGCTTAATCCCTTGCAGATTTGTTGTAATTTGGGCAGTTGCTCATGTCTAACTTGGGAGTTCAAGATTAACTTTATTGACTACTAAGTTCTATTCTAAAGTTGTTTTAATTGCTTCATTGCAGGCAACTGTGCACTGGAGAATTCAGGTCAGTTTGTCAAATTTTGTTCATTCCCTTTTGGTTGTATATGATGCTAACTCTTGGTTTGTGAAAGAATTATTGGGGATTATATTACTACTTCCTAGTGGCTTTTGCTTATGTTGTCGTACTCATCTTCAAATTTGGTTTTGCAGGAAAGCAGGAGTACCACAAGGTTTCAAGAATTGTCAGTTTCATAGGGTGATTAAGGACTTCATGATTCAAGGTGGTGATTTCCTAAAGGTTGCTTTCTTTAGCTTTAGCCTTGTACTAGGTTTTTATATTGAGATCTGTTTTGTAATGAAGATTTCCAGTTCCATAGGAACTGGGGTGATTGACGACTTTATGAGGGGCTTTTCTCTGTCTGTGTGAGACCCTAACTATGTGCTTCTTTGGTTGAAAAGTGTGTGTTAACACCTGTTTGACATATTTTATAATTTCTCTGAGCACCTTGGTTTATATGCATCTGTCTCCCATAATTATTGGCGTGAGCATCCCTTGCCCCTTCATCATTGCCCCATCATCTGTCAGTGAAAATGAGCATAGAGTTCTTTGTCAAGTATTACATTCTGAATGCAACCTTCCCTCGCTTAGTTTTCCTTGATTGCTTCATGTGAATCATACAGGTATATTAACTTTTGCAAAGAAGATGGCAGTGCAGCCTAAATGATGGCTAGACCCTCCATCACATATGAAAACGCATAAAGTGTGCTCCCATTTTTTGATAAATGAAATGTCACCAATTTCCAAAGTACTCCTTGTTCTTTCTTAAAATGATACACCTCCTGAGATGTCCCCTGTTCCTCCAGAAGGGTTGCTACCCCAAATGCCAGCATATATTTCTTGCTAATCCTCCCAATTAAATTTCTAATATGCATTTAATGATTGCACATATGTAAGAATATTAAGAAAATGCTTTCTTTTTCGGAGTTTGACTTCGTCAGTTTAATTTTCATTAAATTCTTTCTAAGGATACGCTTTATTTAACCTTTCTATGTGTTTGCTTTCTTCTCTGTAAAAGAGAAGTTATTTGCTTTGCTTGAGATTAGAAATCATGTGATGTAGAGTTAATCTCTCTAAGTCATGATGCCCTTCAGCTTTCTGATTAAAAGAGTTGATTCTTCACTTTAACCCTTCATCCCCCAAGAAAAAGAAAATAAATGAATAGAGAACTTACCCCTTCATCCTTAATGCTGTGTATGCTGTTGAACTCTAAAGTTTCCAATGAATCAAAGATTACGTATGCTGATAAGTTCTTTTGTTCACAATCAGTATTGGATATGTAGTCTGCTCCAATTTTTTGATTACTCAAAGGTGTAAATACCAGATGATTGTCAAAGTAGGAGTCCAATTCTGCATATGAATCAGCTAACTATGAATTACATCTTGGACTGATAATAGTTCCTAATTATTCAGAGGTTACATATTAAGTTGTCAACTGGTTTTACTTCTGATACATTAGCGTTATTCTTAATCTATCTTAACATTGTCTAATTCTTTCTTTTTTTCCTACAGGGAGATGGTAGTGGATGTGTTTCCATATATGGAAGCAAGTTTGAGGATGAAAACTTTATTGCCAAGCACACTGGTCCTGGCCTATTGTCAATGGTATCTGTTCATTTCATGTGTCTCTTTCTTGCTAATGGGAATCACAATTTGTTCTTTTTAATAATTAATATGACAATCTGTGTAATTATTTTCTACTGAATTGTAAGCTTTTTCTTTCATTCATCTAATTTCCACGTGAGTAACCTGATGTAATAGCTTTTCATGTAAATGGTTACAATATATACTAATTAGGGCATATTATAGTATGGAGAACCTCATATACAAAAAGAAGCTATATGACTCTAATCACTTCCAAAAACAATCACTCCTTGGTGTCTCAGATTCCATGCACCAGAGCGAGGTAGAATTAAATTTTACCTTGGATATATCAGGATTGTGTATTTGATGGCATAGACACTGATATGTAATGAATATGTTTGGTTTCATTACCTTCGTATTAGAGTTTTTGTATGCAATTATATCAATTTAAATTACTTGAAGAATGTTTAATCAACCGTGTAAAATTTGATTCTTCAAGCGCATCCATACCTTCTATTTTGACGTAAATTGTGAAATCCTTATTTTGCAGGCAAATAGTGGACCAAATACTAATGGATGTCAGGTAAGTCATAAAGATCATTCCTGTTATCAATGTACTCGCCCTTAATTAAGTTTTAAGTTGTAAAATGACACTGGGCACACAAACTAGATCCTGATCTGGCATAAACGAAAAACAAGAACACCGTATAACCAAGACAGGATTTGGATTATGCTAGCATATTTGTGAAGTCAATGATCTCTAAGGTTGCTTCATAAAGTGGAATCCTTTCATTATGATGCGCGCACACACAGACACACACACCATAATCCACCTTATCTGGGGAAAAAAGTGGATTAGATCTGAACAAAGCCCCTATGATTCTGATTCTATTGTTTGCTCCATGCAGTTCTTTGTCACATGTGCAAAGTGCGACTGGCTTGACAACAAGCATGTTGTTTTTGGGGTATGCTTTGCTTTTGCGTTAGCTTGTGCATTTTTTGTTTATCCACGTTTCATATTCAAGGTCTCAGTTCAATTTGTTTTGAATCAACATCCTTGATTTGGTCCATATTGTCTTCTAGAGAACTCATTGATAGATTACCTGTCATCAGTGGTGGAGCCACCTTTACCAAAGGGGTATTCAACTGAATCCCCTTTGCCAAAAATTGCACTGTGTATATATAGGTGAAAGATCTTTTTACGTGTACATGTATAAATGTTGAGTCCCCTAGGCACAAGAGCCTTTTTTTAAAATCTCCGTAATGTTTCATGTGTACTAATGTTTCATGTGTATATGTATAAATTTACGCGTACTAATGTTTCATGTGTCATCACTCATCAGATATCGTTATGGTTTACATAAATTATATCCAATTCACTCTAATATTTGATAAAAGTATACTCTGATAAATAAATATCCAGCTATGAGCTTTTCCATTGTGTCAACCATTTGGTAATTGATTTTCATCTAAAAATAAGAAACTTCTTATTGAGTTCTTTTCCGTTCTTATGTCATAGATTTATTTGTTTTTCTGCTTTCTTTACAGCGGGTTCTTGGAGATGGTCTTTTAGTGGTCAGAAAGATTGAGAATGTGGCTGTTGGAGCTAACAACAAACCGAAGCTGGCATGCATGATTGCTGAATGTGGGGAGATGTAACTGGTGAAGACGAAATATACACATAGTGATTTGGTCTATTGACATAAGGTTTCAGCAAATGAAAGCACTCATCTGTACCTGGTTGCATTTCCTTGGCTTAGTCTAGAAGGCCTGTTAAGTTGATTCATGAGCTCTTAATGAGTTTTTTTGACAATAGACAGTAGGCTCCCCCCCCCCCTCCCTCTCACTGGGTGATAATTTAGAGTCTCAAAAGCTTTTTTGCTTGAGTTTGAGTTGGTCTATGATTTGAGTGGGGAAATTAGTTTCCACCTCATCCAAGTTGCAGTATATTTCTTATCCTCCTGTTTGTTCCTCAGTTTCTTTAACATATCTTTTTCTTGTTTCATTTGGAATTGGGGTTCTAAGATGGATAACTTGGCTTCTTTTCATGAAGTACTACAACAACATACCCATTATATTTCACATATAGGGTATGGGGAGGTTAGTGTGTACTTAGATCTTACCCTTACCTAGTGAAGGTGGGGAGGCTGTTTCCAATAGACTATGTGACTGGTTGTGATTAAAGGTTCTCCCATCAGAATATAATGCATTCTCAGATTCGTAAGGAACAAGCAATAAACACTGGATTGTGTCTTTCCTAGGTCAAAGTCCATTCGATGATTTTTAGTAAGATACAAAAAGACCCAATTTATGGTGCTGCTATTTTGTGAATCCTCTAGACTCTAGTGATCATTGTATGGGTCAAAAATTACCTTTGATATGATCAAAGCGTATTAGCAGTAAGAAAGCCGCCCTCATGGGTTGTCACGTGTTACTAGTACGACTTTGATAAATGCTTGTCCAAGGTCGAAGTGGTGTCGAAAACAGCGAAGGGCGGAGCTGATGAAGCTATTGAAGATCAAGCTCGAAGAGTCGGCGAGGATCAGGGTCGAGGTTGAGCACTCACCGTAGACAGAGTGAATAACAACTAGTTTTAGGATAAGACATCCGAAGAGAATATTCAATGGATATTCTCTATACCTGCACTATTAGTTTTTTTTAGGTATATGTTCCCTATAAATAGAAAAAGATACAAGGATAGGGGGATAAGATATTCACTTGTAAGAAAACACATCGACTTTATATAGAGAATCTGGCTTTATTGCAAACACATAAAAAATACTTTTTTACTAAGATTCTTGCCTAACTTTTTCACTTGATCCAAGAACAACGTGAATATTTGAAAGCTCATCAATCATTCATCATTGTCAGAAGGAATATCCACAGATCTTACCCCTTTTCGGGTGACACATGTTCTTATTTACTTAAATGCCATTCATTGCTATTTATTGTTATTTAATGCTATTCTCCTCCTTTTGAGTCATTGAATATTGTTAGTGTTGTCTATATTTATTGCCATTCGGATAATATACATATTATCTTACTAAAAAATCAGCTAACTTGTCTTTTGGATATTAATATTTGCTAAGATTAACTCTATTTTATTAAATCCAATTGGTTGAGCCCAGATCTAAATTTTGGGTTGAACAATTTGGTGCCGTATGTGGGGACTTCTTAGCTAATCTTTTAGTTTTCTTTAGATCTACAACTCACGTGAGTTGCTAACCTATCAAACCACAAGTTTTTTTTTCTTTCTCTGCATATACGGAAATTTACATGGCAGGTAGCCAAGGAGACAAGACTAAAGTGACAGGTGACATCCCAGACAACCTCATGAATGCTATCAACGAGAGCTATGAAACACTGGGCGATAACGTGACACCCATGCCTCCCTAAAGCGCGAGAGGTCGCCTGCCCCCATTGTAGCACAACAAAACCACACGTAAAAGGGGCCTCCACGTCCACAGGAGAACGGACGCCACCGGCAATGAAAAAGCTCCTCGAAGTTGACCGACACATTAGTAAGCGTGCTCAACAAGCAAGTTCCGTGCACGATCATAGAGACCGCAAGAGCTCATACGGTACAACGAGTAGAGTACAGGGCGATCAACCAAACCCTCCAACGCCAGGTATAACTCACAATGCTACTAACAGTACAGGTGACGGTGTCCTCGCCGCTGTTCTGAAATGGAGAATGAGAACAAAACGCTCAGATATCAAATGAAAGAGCACCAAGAACGAGTCGACAAGATACCGGGTGCCCCTAAGCTACTGCCAAAGAAGGATGCCGGCATGTTCGTAGAGCAGTCGTATAGCGAGGAAGCAGCCCCACATGCCATACCAAAGACCTTCAAAATGCCACCATATCTCAGGATATATGACGGAACAACCGGCCCCAAAGATCACGTGACTCATTACGTCATCGTCGTGAAGGGCAACGATCTCACCAAGGAACATGTGTCCTCTATTTTGCTAAAGATAATGCGAAACCCTCACGGGAGGGGCATTAACATGGTATTCACAGTTGCCAGCCCGCTCCATAGAAACCTTTGAAGAAATGGCCGATAAGTTCGTGACGGCGCATGCTGGGGCCAAGAAAGCCGAAACGAGAGTAAACGACATCTTCGCTATCAAGCAACCCCTAGGAGAGGGACTTCCTCGCTCAATTCCATAGGGTAAGGATGACCTTACCAAATGTTTTCGAAGGGATGACAGTCGTAGCCTTTCAGAACGGGTTGAGTAGAGAGGGTTCAAGAGCAACTAGAAAATTACTGAGCCAGTTGATGAAGTACCCTCCAACCACTTGGGAAGAAATACATAATGCTTATTGTGCCGAAGTCCGAGCAGATGATGATGACCTTAACGGACCAACTCGACGGTTCGTCTCGGCACAAGCCGAGCCCAGGAAGGAACAAAGAGATAACATCAGGAGGGATCACCTAGTCTCACGGCCAAACAAGGAACTACATCAGCCTTATGTCAGGGCCCCGCCTCTCCTCCTTTTCGCTATGATGATGGCCCATCTAGGCCGAGGACGGAGACTCACAGGAATGAGAGAGGTATGCCTCCTTTGTTATCTGCTCATAATTTTTGTGTATCACCTACAGAAATAGTCTACGCCCTGGAGAAACTCGGAACGAAAGTGAAGTGGCTACCAAATATGAGGTCCGAACCGAATACTAGAAAATCCGACGCCCTCTGCGAATTCCATCAGGAATGCGGACACAAGACAAAAGACTGCATCCCCATTAGGCAAGAAGTTGTGAACATGTTGGAGCAAGGACACCTCAAAGAGCTGCTGAGCGACAAGGGGAGGAACAATTTCGCCAGAGGCCGTAAACGTCAAGGTTCGCCGAAGCCGCCCTCACCAGCTCGTACCATCAACATGATCATCGGCGGTAGCAACGATGCCTCCATCAACAACGTCAAGTTCACTGCCACTCACAAGCCCAAAAGATCGATCACCCACGAACGGTATGACATACTCGAAGAAAGTATCATCTTCGACGAGTCAGATGCTGACGGTTTGACTTTCCCTCACAACGATGCTCTCGTCATTACTTTACGAATTTTAGATAACCATGTTAAACATATCATGGTGGACGATGGAAGTGGAGCATGCATTATCCATCCCCTCGTCCTCGTCCAGATGAGACTCGTGGAGATGATAGTGCCATGCTGCATCACACTAACCGATTTTAATAATGCAATTGAATGGACCTTGGGAGAAATTACACTCCCTGTCCTCGCTAGTAGCATAACTCTGGAGACAACGTTCCACATCATGGAAAGGCTACCGCATACAATGCCATAGTAGGACGACTATGGATACATCCCATGAGAGCCGTCCCCTCCAGCTTATACCAAATGATCAAGTTCCCAACAGCTTAGGGAATATTCAGCATACGCGGGGAACAACGCACGTCCCGGGAATGCTACCGCATCGCCATGGATGGCTCGACGACCCAACAAAGGAAAGATAAGGAAAAATAAGCATAGCAATCAACATGATCGAGGTCGACACAAGAAGAGATCATGGACGTCATCACGGACCCTAAAACGGTCGAAGCCGCATAATCAATTATAAAAGGCCTCGACCTCGTTCAATTAGACCCTAGTGATTTCGGCAAAAAGGCCTACATCGGCTGCAAGCTCCGAGAACCAGGTAAATTTAGTTAATTTTTAATATCTAACACAGATTTGTTTGCCTTCAGCCATGCAGATATGCCAGGCATCCCCAAGGAGATCGCCACACACAAGTTGAACGTCGACCCATTCTATCCCCCCCGTAAGGCAGGTTAGACGAAAGTTTAACCCCACCATTAATGATACCATCCACGAGGAGGTAGAAAAGTTACTAGAAAATGGCTCCATCAAGGAGTCGAAATATCCTAAGTGGATAGCCAAAGTGGTGATGGACAAAAAGAAAAATGGGAAATGGAGGATGTGTGTAGATACTTCACAAACTTGAACAAAGCATGCCCGAAAGACTCATTCCCATTGCCACATATTGACCAACTCATCAACACAACGGCCGGGCATGAGCTACCGATTTCTTGGACGCATACTCAGGCTATAACCAGATACTCATGGAAGAAGAGGGCTAGGAGAAAACCACGATCATCACCCACTAAGGAACATATTGTTATAGGGTCATGCCGTTCGGGTTGAAAAACACAGGAGCCACCTATCAGAGATTGGTCACAAGAATGTTCAAAGACCAACTCGGTAAGACCATGGAGGTATATTTCGACGATATGCTGGTCAAATCCGTAAGGGCGGAGGATCATATTGACCACTTGAGGGAAGCTTTCGACATACTAAGACGATACAGGATGAAACTAAACCTAGAGAAATGCACATTTGGCGTAGCCTCGGGGAAGTTTTTGGGTTTCTTAGTGTCACAATGAGGGATCAAAGTCAACCCAGACCAAATCAAAGCTATCGTAGGGATACCTGAGCAGCTGACTACTAAGAAACAGATCCAAAGATTGAATGTCGAATCGCCGCCCTATCGAGGTTTATCTTGCGGTTATCCGATAGATGTCACAAATTTTTTGGCATACTCACAAAGGATAACGGCCTCGAGTGGATGTCCAACTCTGTACAATATCTGCGAGAACTAAAGGCGTATATGTCCTCACCACTTCTGCTCTCGAAGCCCGAACCCGGAGAACACCTTCTCGTCTACCTCACCGTCTACGAAGTGGCAGTAAGTGCGATCCTTGTACGAGAAAGTAAATGTACGCAATCTCCCATTTATTATATTAGTACAACACTCATCGACGCCGAGACGAGGTGCCCACACCTAGTAAAACTGGCCCTGACACTGGTCGTAGCTTCACGAAAGCTTAGACCCTATTTCCACTGCCATCCAATCTCGGTCGTTACCACCTTTCCTTTAAGTAGCATTCTGCATAGACTCGAATTATCGGGGAGGCTGACCAAGTGGGCCATCGAGTTAAGCAAGCACGATATCACATATCAGCCTCGAATAACAATAAAGTCGCAAGTGCTCGCCGACCTCATCACTGACTTCAGCGCAAAGATAATTCCAGTGGTCGAGAAGTAGTTGATTTTTTTATTAAGTAGATGAGAAGTGGAAAATTATAGTAAAGTCAGGCGTAAACTAATGAAAGAGCAAATACGGTGAAATAAATACTCAAAACCATAAAGTGTCCACTAGCATGTTTCCAAGACCCGGTGTCACAAGTGTATGAGCAACTAGTAGAATATACAAAACACCTATGCTACTGTCTGAAATAAGATAGACAGAAAGTAAATACAAAAGAGAGACTGCGGGTGCCGTAGAACGAACTCAGAGAGCAGCTCACCACTATGCCTCAGGGTAATGGGGGTGCGCGCCTGAATGAATGCCAGATGCACCTGCCTCAGATCCTACACGATTAGTGCAGAAGTGTAGTGTGAGTACATAAACAACATGTATCCAGTAAGTATCCAGTCTAACCTCGAGAAGTAGTGACGAGGGGTCGACATCGACACTTACTATGGGCCACAATTAAAATACAAAAATTCTAGATAGGCATGGAATATTTGAATAATAATAATAACCCAATAGCAAGCAATGAATAAATGATTCTTTAACTGATAATCGATTTAAAAATCTCCAACTAACACGTACTAACTCCAACAAATTTCGGGCCTATAAATAAATTATAACCTCTTAAGTCATAAATATAATATCAAGTGTAATCGGGCTCCGAGCATTATCACGCACGATTTATGCCGAGGTCATATGACCCGATCCAGAATAATGTGTACACTGCCGAGGGTCGAACGACACGAACCATAGATGCATCTATTATACTGCCGAGGCGTTCGGCCTACTCCACAAGAAGAGAGATTACTCTACGAACATCCGATTTAAAAGCTATCACAAGACTAATACACAAGGAAGCACAATGTCTATTGACTGTCAAGTAACCCGCCAAAACTCAAAGTAAGTGAAATTCAGTCTTTACAAATCCGTTATCAAGTTTCAATATAATTTCACCACTTAATTTAACAAGTAGAGTGCAAACAATACAAGTATTTCATGATTGGGTCCTAAAACTACCCGGACTTAAGCATGATTTTTAGCTACACACGGACTCTCGTCACCTCGTACGTACGTAGCGCCCACAATTAGAAGCAAATAGTAATTTAAAACACCTATGGGGTAAGTTCTCTCTTACAAGGTTAGGCAAGAGAACCTATGGGACAAGTTCTCTCTTACAAGGTTAGACAAGAGACTTATCTCGTCCCAAAGCTCATTTTTCGGCCCATAAATTCTCTCTAAGACCTCAACTTGGTGCCGAAAAATCCGTAGCTAGCCAAATATTATATAAATTAATCAATATACACTCACAAGTTCACGATTTAGATATTAGAGTGATTACCCAACCCAAGTTGGAAGATTCTTAAAATTCACTCCCGGGCCCACGTGCCCAGATTCCGGAAATTTTTGAACATAAATGTTACCAATAACCTCACGAACACAAATATATAATTTCTACCCAATTCCATAATCATTTTCGTGGTTAAATCCCATTTTCATCAAAACCTAGGTTTTTTTTAACTAAACCCCCCATAATTTCTAATATTTATGTGTTAAGCATCTACCCAAAATGCATGTATTAGACTCATTTTGTATAGAAATTACTTACCTCAAAGTTCTAGGTGAAAATCCTTATTCAAAGAGCTCTAAACTCGTCCAACAAGTGAAAGAAATGAACCAAAAAGCCTAAGTGCCGATATTTTAAAAGACACTACCCAGGCGTCCCTTCTATGCGATCGCGGAAGAGGCCTCGCGAATGCGAAGGCTTGCCTGGCCTGGCCTACGCGAATGAGAGGGCTTCTTTGCGAATGCGAAGACCAACAATGGTCACCCAGCTCCAGCCTACCCTACGCAAATGCGTGCCTATTCACGCGAATGTGAAGGCCACATGTCCCAGACCTTCGCGAATGTGGACTGGCTGTCGCGAACGTGTAGCACAAATTCCCAGTCCCCCATTTTCCTCCTTCGCGAATACGACCCCACCCACGCGATTGCGAAGAAGGAAACCAGAACCAGCAATGACAACATTTTGAACTTAGCTCCGGGCAGTCCAAAACTCACCCGAGCCACCCGGGATCCCGTCCAAATGCACCAACAAGTCCATAAACATAATACGAACCTGCTCGAACTCTCAAAACACGTAAAACATCATTAAAACTAAGAATCCCACCCCAAAACCAAATTGAACCAAATTATGAAATCCAAGCTTTCAACTTGCTCCGAATGCGCCGAATCATACTTAGACTACTCGGATTGACACCAAATTTTACGTGCAGGTCTTGAATAGCCATACGGAACTATTTATAGGTTCGAAATCCCAAACAGACATTGATAACACCAAAACCTACTCTGAACCAAACTTAAAGAACTTGAAAACCTTCAATGCTCCAACTTTCATCATTAGACGCCGAAGCGCTCTCGGGTCATCCGAAATCCGATCCGAACACACGCCAAAGTTCAAAATCATCATACGAACCTATATGGATCGTCAAATTCCGATTTCGAGGTCATTTTCTCAAAACGGTGACTCAAGTCAAACTTAATTATTTTAAGCCACTATTAAGGAACTAAGTGTTTTGATTTCAACCCGAACTCTTTCAAACCCGAACTAACCATCCTACAAGTCATAAAACAGTAAAAGCACATATGGGGAGTCTTAATTAGGGTAACGTGGATCTAGAAAGCAAAACGACCGATCGGGTCATTGCATTCTAATCCTATTAAACAAACGTTCGTCCTCGAACGGGTCTAGGATCATACATGGAGTGCTGAATAGGTGTGGGTATCTGCCCCACATGTCCTCCTCGGTCTTCCAAGTCGCCTCCTCGACTGGTTGGCCCCTCCACTGAACCTTTACCGCAAAAATCTTCTTGGACCTCAACTGGCATACCTGCCTGTCAATAATGACGACTGGCTCCTCCTCATAACCCAGGCTCTCATCTAGCTGAACCATGGTGTAGTCTAACACATGCGACCTGTCGGCATGATACTTCCGGAGCATAGACATGTGGAAAACCGGATGATAGACTGGGAGGCAAAGCAAGCTCATAAGAAACCTCCCCAACTCGTCTCAACACCTCAAATGGACCTATAAACCTTGGGCTTAACTTTTCATTCTTCCCGAACCCCATGATCCCCTTTATCGGCGAGACTTTCAAGAGAACCTTCTCGCCCACCATAAATGATAAATCACGCGCCTTCTGATCTGCGTAACTCTTCTATCTGGACTGTGATGTGATAAGTCGCTCTTGAATCAACTTCACTTTCTCCAAGGCATCCTTCACTAAATCAGTACCATATAACCTAGCCTCGCCGGGCTCAAACCATCTGATGGGCGAACGACACCGCCGACCATACAAAGCCTCAAATGGAGCCATCTCAATGCTGGACTGATAACTGTTGTTATAAGTAAACTCGGCCAAAGGCAAGAATCGATCCCACTGCCCTCCGAAGTCAATCACACATTTTCTGAACATATCCTCCAAGATCTGAACCGTCCGCTCCGACTGCCCATCAGTCTGCGGATGAAAGGCTGTTTTGAGCTCTACCCTATTCCCCAACTCACTCTATACTGCCCTCCAGAAATGCGAAGTAAACTAAGGGCCTCTATCTGATATGATGGAAACAGGCACACCATGCAACCAAATAATCTCCTGAATGTAAATCTGGGCAAATCTCTCTGAAGAATACGTAGTCACAATCGGAATGAAGTGTGCCAGCTTGGTCAACCTGTCAATAATGACCCAAACTGCATCAAACTTCCTCAAGGTCCGCGACAACCCAATATGGAACTATTCCCAGACTCGGAATCCCAAACGGACCTCGATAACACCACAACCTACTCCGAACTAAACTTAAAAAACTTGAAAACCTTCAATGCTCCAACTTTCAACATTAGGCGACGAAACGCTCCGGGTCATCCGAAACCCGATCCGAACACACGCCCAAGTCCAAAATCATCATATGAACCTATTGGGACCGTCAAATCCTGGTTCCGAAGTCGTTTTCTCAAAATGTTGTCTCAAGTCTAGCTTAACCATTTTAAGCCACTATTAAGGAACTAAGTGTTCCGATTTCAACCCGAACCATTCCAAACCCGAACTAACCATCCCCGCAAGTCATAAAATAGTAAAAGCACATAAGGGGAGTGTTAATTATGGGAACGAGAATCTAGAAAGAAAAACGACCGGTCGTGTCGTTACACTCCCAAGCGACAGAAGGGAGGCTATAAAATTAAGAACGCAAGTAGCCAGATACAACCTCCTCCAAAATGACTTATATAAGAGAACATACGGCATCCCTCTAGTGAAATGTTTGGGTCTGAACCAAACCCAACGTGTTCTCGAAGAGGTCTATGAAGGCCACTATGGCGCTCATTCTGGTGATCAAGCACTCGTTAGGTGTCTCATACAGACAGGATACTACTGGCCCACCATGAAAAAAGACGCCTCAGAATTTGTGAAGAAATGCAAACAATGTCAGAAATACACCCCAATAATCCACTAAGCAGGCGAACATCTCTACTCAGTTACCTCTCCATGACCGTTCATCAAGTAGGGAATGGACACCGTGGGCCCCCTCCCGGCGGGGCGAGGTAATGTACGATTTCTTTTAGTTTTATTTCTCTAAATGGGTAGAAGCATGAGCTTTTGCCAAAATACGCGAGTAAGAAGTAATCACATTCATATGGAAAAACATCATCTGCCGATTCGTCCTACCCAAGGAGATCAACTGCGACAACGGACCCCATGGGGAAGAAAACTGCCTAATTCCTCGAGAAGTGGCACATTAAGAGGATACTTTCAACCCCTTATCACCCGAAGGGAAACAGACAGGAAAAATTCTCCAAAAAATCCATATTAAATATCATGAAGAAAAAACTCGAAGACGCCAAAGGACTGTGGTCGGAAATACTGCCAGAAGTATTGTGGGCATATAAAACCACCCCGAAGACAAGCACATGAGAGACATCCTATTCTTTGGTATACGGAACCGAAGCAGTTATACCAGTCGAGGTCGGAGAGCCCAGCCTAATGTACTCCCATGAAAATGGCATCAGCAATGACGAATGTAGAAGGCAAGAGCTCGATGAGATTGACGAATGAACAGACATAGCATACATCAGAATGGTCGCCCAAAAACAGTAAGCGGAAAGTTACAACAACAAGAAGGCAAAGGTCCGACCACTCAAGGTCGGAGAATACGTACTCAAAGCCAAAACCCAAGCAAATAGAGATCCACGAGAAGGCAAACTGGGAACAAACTGACACGGTCCGTACAAAATTATAGCCAAATCAAATAAGGGTTCGTTCCAACTAGAGACAATGAAAGGAAAACAATTACCAAACAATCGCAACATCAGCCACCTCAAATACTTCAACTTCTAAAAGGAAGAAATGCCCCCAAGTCGTACTCTTTTTTCCTCACTTGAGTTTTTTTCCCATTAGGTTTTTGTCAAGGAGGTTTTTAATGAGGCAATGGAAGGGACACTTCGAGTCGAAGTATGCGAAGAACAAATTGCTTTCTCTTTCATTGCCCGACTCCTCAAGACTCTTTAAGTCGAACAATGAAGGGACTAGATAGATCGGGACTAGGACTGGAACGCAGCCAATGCCCAAAGTTTGTAACTTTCTCAAATTATGTAATCGGAGAAACAACGTCAAAATAATAGAAACTCACGATTATCAAAACCGTCTAAACAAAAAGTTAAGTTCGACTAAGATCGAACAACACCTACAGGCCCTCAGCCGTGATTTAGAAAAAGGTTAAGATCGACCAAGCTCGAGCAACACCTACCGGCCCTCGGACGCGATTTAACAAAAAGGTTAAGTTCGACCAAGCTCGAACAACACCTACCGACTCTCGGCCGCGATTTAACAAAAGGTTAAGTTCGACCAATCTCGAACAATACCTACCGGCCCTCGGCCGGGATTTAACAAAAGATTAAGTTCGACCAAGCTCGAAAAATACCTACCGGCCCTCGGCCATGATTTTACAAAAGGTTAAGTTAGACCAAGCTCGAATAACACCTACCGTCCCTCGGCCACAACTAAAAAAAGGTCGAGTTCGACCAAGCTCGAATAACACCTACCAACCCTCGACCGCGATCTAACAAAAGGTTAGGTTCGACCAAGCTCGAACAACACCTACCAGCCCTCGCCCCGATTTAACAAAGGTCAAATTCGACCTTAATCGAACAAACACCTGCCGACCCTCGGCCACGACATAATGATAGTACAAAGTTTGAGTAATCTCGAATTAACGTCTATCGGCTCTCGGCCACGTCTCGATATAAGGCTAAAGTCAACCAAACAAAAGGTTAATATCGACCAAGTTCAAACTTGACCTATCGATCCTCAAATAAGTAGGCATACTCGATCTATATAGACAAAGGGATGATTCGGCCTATGGCTATTCAACCCAAGGACTACGATCAGCTAGAGGACGATAAAAATAAATATAAAGGAGCAAAATATGCAAGTACAAAAACAAATCACGGCAAATAAGAAATTCACAAGTGAAAGCAATAATCAACTTTGATATTCATAGACAAAAGTTTGTTACAAAGGATCTTGGAGATGCCAAACCAAAACACACAAAAAATCTTAAAAAAGAACTACTAGCCTTCGCCATCACGACCCACAACGTCCTCATCAGCCCAACCTTCAACAACATCACCACCCTGACCGTCGACACCATCATTGTCCCGGCCTCCAACGTCCTCTCCATCCTCGCCCTGAGGGCATATAGAATCGTACCAGGCATCCTCCTCAAGATGATCCATGGAATCCTCCCCATTCTCATCCTCTTCACCAGGTTGAGGCATAGCAGGGTCGTAACCACAAGCAAGAACAGCCTTGCGAACCTTGACCCGTGCATCCTCAAAGGCCGCCCCAGAAACGGAGCCCGTCACATGCAACTCACGAAACACATCCAGTCGGGCCTCAACATGAATCCATTCTTCATACAGCTCACAGGGGACATTGGGGAAGCCGGATGCATTAGATAAAAAAGGCCGTGCAAGCAGTTGGGCCTTCTCGGCCTCCAAAGCAGCAACTCGATCATATATATCAGAGGTTTCCTTTTCCAACTCCCCGATCCTCTCCTCAAGCCGGTCCTCCTTAGCCCTCTCCGTTGACAGGTCATTCTCCCGCTTGGAACAAAGGGTTCGGTTCGCCAACTCAAGGAACTCCACCCTACCCCGAGCCTCCAATTTAGAAGACTCCGCCTTCTCAATCTCTTCTACTTCTCGGCGATCTTACCCTTGAGGGCCTCCATATGAAATTGGCACTCGTCTAACTGGCCTTGCAACTGGGCTACTTGAGCTTGAAGGTCTCTACATTGGGCCTCCACGCCTTTGCTGAGTTCCAACTCCTCCTCCTCAGCCCTTAACGTCCCCTCAAGAACGCTGAAACACTCCACAACCTCCATCAACTCTTTATCTTTTTTCTTTAAATCCTCTCTCAAAGCCAGCACGCCACCTCCTTCGCGAAATCGACCCGGAGCTCCCGGAACTTTCCAAGGCATATTGTATACTTATCTTTCAGCTTCACATAAATTTCTTTACGCCTCCTCTCCCACCGAGCACTCTCAATCTCTAGAATAACCGTCTACAAAATGAATAAAAGATGTTACAACTTGCAAAGAAACTATGGCATAAGGAAAGGAACAAACGATAGTCGTACTTACCCTGAGAGCAAGACCAACAATGTTATTTGACAGGGTACCATCGTTTATCTTCGATCTCAAAACAGATTGGTCTTTGCTTCTTTCTCTAGCTTTGGTCTTTGCCTCTTTCTTTATCTATTTCACTTTCCTCTTGTAGTTTTTGGATTTTCCAAGAGTATTGATAGTATTTTAAAAATTCATTTATTTGTGAGATTTAAATACTCCATAATGGTGTAGTCTCTTTTGTTGGGATAGTTGATGAAGCTCGATATAGTTAAAATATTAATCTCAGTTTTACTACATGTTTGACCTGAAACGTTCTACTTATATTTCTATATTGTGATGGAATATTAGTTTTAATTAATTATTATCACTTCTGCCTATTTCTTCTCCAAAGTTAGTTGTATGTCAATTTCATAATTCTTACGAAGTAAAATTAATATATGATAACTATTGGGTAAAATAATAGAGTGAGAGTAATTCTTATTAATCTATCATTCCATGTCTGTAACCTTGCTTACCTCCATTCTAATTCTCACGGAGCAGTTGTAGTAGGCAAGATTATTATTTTTTTTAGTAAAAAGTAATCACAAGAGGTTTTTGCTATCTTTTAGCACAATTCAGGCAAGAAAATTATTTCAGCTTAATCATCACTGGTCATATATTAATTGATTTACATAACCTCGCGGAGTTTTATTAATTGATTATTTCTTAGTGAGCAAAATATAATTGTAGTAGCAATAAGCAGTTATTCCTAAGAGAAATACATGTAGAAGCCAAGATTTTATTATTATCACGCTATCGAGTGAATTCAATGATTCCCAACTCTTTTTAAATATAAGTCTTCCGAAAGTTATTTTGTTTCAACTTAAGTAATTTAAATTTTCAACAATCAAAACTTCATCAGTTTGATTATCTCAAATAGTAGTAAGAATATTATAAGTTTGTAGCTAGATTATCCAATCTCTGTGGGACGATATCATAAACTATACTAGAATTTGACAGAGTACGTGTAGCAAAATCTTATGCACATTGGCCTCGTCAAATATTTGGCGCCGTTACCGGGGATTGACATACATCTACTTCAATTTTATTACTAATTTGAGAACTTATTATTATAATAATTTTTTTATCAGTGTTTTCTAAATTGCACTTAACTATTAATTTTATATTAATAATAACGTTTTTGACTCAATCATAGTTATAGTAATAGTACCTTTTTATTTTTCTTTCTCATTATAACTACTACCAACTGTTTTTAGTAAATCCCTTAGTATATCTACTACTATTAGATTATTGTTAGTACTTTATTAACCAAAAAAAAAAAATATTGTAATCAATACTTTCATAGTCTCACACAATATTAACTACCCTTATATATTATCGTTGCAATTTCAGATACTATCACGAGTATTAACACTATTACTTTGAATAGTATTATATTTTCTTGTCACAATTTACTTGTTGTGTCATCTTTATATATCTATTTTATTACAAGTGTGCCATAATATTATTATTATCTATAAATAATAAAATTATTGTACTATTACTTCTTGCTTTAGCACCTATTTTGTTTATCATCTTTGCAATCTTCTTTATTGTTGTTATTATTATTATTATTTTTGTTTATTGCTATTATTACTTTAGGAACTAATTTTCTTTACTTTATGAATATCAAATAGTTTATGACCCGCTCTTCTACAAAAGAGTTGGCAAGTTACGATCCTGAAATTGAAAGATCTCTTCGATCATGCAAGAAAAGACAAACGTCTTCTCAAACAATAACTTGTGAAGGAATGGAGAATCAGGAAGAAGAAAATAATAACCCATGCAGAGTGCCACCACCATTCCAAATAGAGGATCAGTTTGATGAAGTGGCGCCAAGGTCCGCAAACAGAATCCTAAGGGATTATGCTAGACCAGATGTAACGACCCGCCCGGTCGTTTCGAGAGTTATAGCCCCGTTTTCCCCATTTATGCTTCTTTTGTGTTCTTCAATTATATTATGATATGTCGGGTTAGTTGGTTCGGGTCCGGAGTAGTTTCAGAGTGAATTGAGACACTTAGTCTCTTTATTAGAAGCTTAAGTTGGAAAAGTCAATCGGATATTGACTTATGTGTAAACGATCTCGGATTTCAATTTTGATGGTTTCGTTAGCTCCGTTAGGTGATTTTGGACTTAGGAGTGTATTCGTAATGTGATTTGGAGGTCCGTAGTGGAATTAGGCTTGAATTGGAGAAAATTAAAAATTTGGCAATTTTGATCAGTAGTGGAAAATTTGATATCGGGGTCAGAATGGATTTCCGGAAATTTGAGTAGTTTCATGGTGTCATTTTTGACGTGTGTGTAAAATTTGAGGTCATTCGGACGTGGTTTGATAGGTTTTGGCGTCGTTTGCGGAATTTGGAAGTTTAGAAGTTCTTAGGCTTGAATCCGAGGGTAATTTGGTGTTTTGATGTTGTTTTGAGTGATTCGAAGGAACTAAGTTCGTATGATGTTATGGGACATATTGGTATGTTTGATTGAGGTCCCGAGGGCCTCATGGTGGTTCCAGGTGGTTAACAGAAGGTTTGGAAATTGGAAAATGCAGCTGAACTGCTGCTGCTGGTGTTTTTCGCACCTGTGGAGAGGGAGCCGCAGGTGCGCGACCGCAGAAATGCATGGGAGGTCGTAGATACGGGCAGTGTTGAGTTGGACTGGAACCACAGGTGCGAGAAGGGGGTCGCATCTGCGATCCCGCAGATGTGAGGCTGAGTCATAGATGCGGAAGTGAGGAGTTGGTCGATTTCCGCAGAAGCGGAGGGAGAGGCGCAAGTGCGCTATTGCAGGTGCGCTATCGCAGGTGCGATATTTGGCCACAGATGCGGAACCTGGGATTTTAAGTGAGTTCCGTACCTGTGATTGAAAATTCTGCAGGTGTGGCATCGCAGAAGCGGAAAAAGGGATCGCAGGTGCGGTTTCACTGGGCAGAAAGTATAAATAAAAGACTTCGAGAGTTTTCCTCATTTCCACCATTTTTAGTTCGGACTTTGGAGCTTTTGAGGTGATTTTTGATGGGGATTCAAGGAAATTTACTGAGGTAAGTACCCTTAGCTATGGTATTTTCCCGTTGATTTCTCATCTAATTAGTGGGGTTTTGAAGTGAAAATTAGGGGTTAGGGCTTGGGATTTTGGAGAGTGTAATTTGGGGATTTGAGGGATCAAACGATGTCGAATTTTGATAAATTTTACATGGTTAGATTCGTGAGTGAATGGGCTTCCGGGTTTTGTGACTTATGTCAGATTTCGAGATGTGGGTCCGGGGGCCGGTTTGAGTCGATTTCGGAGTTTGGGCTATATTTTAGTAGTTTTCTTGTGGAATTGATCCCTTTAGCCTTTATTGATTGTGTTGTATTACTTGTGGCTAGATTCAGAACGTTTGGAGGCCGATTTGAGAGGCAAAGGCATCGCAGAGTAGGATTTTGCTCGGATTGAGGTAAGTAACAGCCTTAAATATGGTTTTGAGGGTATGAAATCCCGAGAATTTGTATGATGTGAATATTTGGAGGTGACGCACATGCTAGGTGTCAGGCGTGTGAGCGTGCACCGTGAGGGATTGTGACTCGGTCCGTTCCGTGAGACTGTAAAGTCGAATAGCCATTGTTATTACATGTTTTTCCTTGTCTTTGAGCAATTGACTGCCTTTCATGTTAGAAACCATGCTTAGACCATATGATATCACTATTGGGACTCGCAGCGGTCATATACTTGTTGAATTGACTGCTAATTGCTATCTTGTACTCAGTCACAGTCTTATTGTGTGTTATATCTCTGTTTTCTCTCATTTCTTGTTGATACTTGTTATATTCCCTGTTTGGGCTGGTTATTATGCTATTCTGTGACCCCGAGGGGCTGGAGAGGTTAGTGACTGAGATATGGCATGAGTGCCGGGTTGAGAGCTATGTGAGATATATTGGACCGGGTTGCACGCAGCAACAATATTGGATCGGATTGCACGCCACAGCAATATTGGATCGGGTTGCACGCCGCAATAAGACTTCGAGTCATATATCGTATCGGGCCGCATGCCGCAGCAATATATGGACCTGGCTGCACGCCGCAACAGTATTGGGTCGGGCTGCAGGCCGCAACAATATATAGCACTTGGGATGTAGGAGCCCCTCCGGGTTTTGTACACCCCTAGTGAGCGCTTATAACTTTGATTTTGAGTATTGAGGCTGAGAGCCTAGTGATTGAGCTATTAAGATAGATGAGTGACAGTAGCCCTATGAGGCTGTACTTGTTCTTATTTTGTTGTTGCACTTCGTTGCTAATTGTTGTTGTTGTGAAACTTTCTGGAGGGCTTATATTGTTGTACCTGAACTCGAAATGTTTTGATTTAAAACACCGAATTGAAAGCATGCCTACTTTTCTTGCTGGAATTACTGAAATGAATGTAGCTCGTAACTGCTTCTCAGTTCCTTATTTAATTTTGTTACTTACTGAGTTGGAAGTACTCATGTTACTCCCTGCACCTTGTGTGCAGATTCAGGTGTGACTAGACGCGGAGGTCATTGAGTTCGTGCGCATTTGATCCTCCGGAGATTTACGAGGTGGCTGCTGGCGTTCGCAGAACTTGTGCTCCTTCCTTATTATCTTTCTTTCTATGTATTGTTATCTAGACGTAGACTATTATAGACACTGTCTTTTAGATTGAGAGTCTAGTTGCTCATGACTTAGTGACACCCCGATGTCGGGCTATTTTTTCCGCACTTATGTCTTATTTGGGTTTTACCCCGTATCTATGAGGAATTCCGGTTATTTTAAATGTCTTAATTCCTTTCTGTTAAATTTTTAAAGTGTTTTGGAAAGGTCGTCTTGCCTAGTACCACGATAGGCGCCATCACGTCGGGTTATGTTTTGGGTCGTGACAAGTTGGTATCAGAGCCTAGGTTACATAGGTCTCATGAGTCATGAGCGGGTTTAGTAGAGTCTTGCGGATTGGTACAGAGACGTCTGTACTTATCTTCGAGAGGCTACAGAACCTTTAGGAAAATTCCACATTCTTGAATTCTTGTCGTGCGAATCTGTTAATTCTAGTAACTAAACATCTGTTGTTTCATTCTCTCACAGATGATGAAGACCAGTACTACCGGTTAGGAGGGCCAACCACCAGTACCACCAACCAGAGCCGTGAGAGGCCGAGGCCGCGGTAAAGGCCGTGGTAGGGGCAGAGGTGCAGCCCGCACAATATCTGGGGAAGTACCTGCAGATCCACCAGTTGCCCTAGATCAGGACGAGATTTGTGATTCTAGGCCTTCAGGAGGCCTTAGCTCAGATTTGACCGCGTGCACCAACCTTGCTCATGCGGTCTTTGTTCCGGTCGCAACAACCACTTCTCAGGCCGGGGGAGGTGCTCATACTCCCGCTGCTCGCACACCAGAGCAGGTGGTACAGGGATTCCAAACACCAAGGGCACCACCAGCCCAGCCAGTTGCAGCTGCTCAAGACTATGTGGTTCCTGCTATGCTTGAGGATGAGCAGCATAGATTGGAGAGGTTTGGGAGACTCCAGCCTCCATATTTCAGTGGTGCAGATGAAGAGGATGCACAGGGTTTCTTGGACAGGTGTCAGAGGATACTCCGTACAACAGGTATTCTGGAGACCAGTGGGGTCTCGTTCACTACCTTTCAGTTCTCTGGGGCTGCATTCAGTTGGTGGGAGGCTTACGAGAGGCGTAGGCCGGTCGGCGCAGCGCCCCTTACCTGGCAGCAGTTCTCCGTTATCTTTCTAGAGAAGTTCGTGCCTCAGTCCCGCAGAGAGGAGTTGTGCAGACAGTTTGAGCAGCTTCGTCAGGGTGATATGTCTGTGACGCAGTATGAGATGCGATTCTCGAAGTTGGCTCATCATGCTATCTTGTTGGTTCCCACAGTCAGGGAGAGGATCAGGAGGTTTATAGATGGCCTCACTTATCAGCTGCGATTGCTTATGACCAGAGAGAGTGTGTCTGGTGCTACTTTTGATGAGGTTGTCGACATTGCTCGGCAGATTGGGATGGTTCGCGGTCAGGAGAGGGTTAAGAAGGAGGTCAAGAGGCCTCGTGGACAAGGTGGATATCGTGATACTCATTCTGGGGGTTAGTCCTAGCACGGTAGAGGCCGTCCATTCAGACATGCTCAGACGACTTGCCCAGTTCACCATGGTGTATCATCTGGCCATGGTTCTCACAGTTATTAGTAGGGGCGTTCATCTATTGGTGCCCTTCCAACGCAGAGTTCTTCTCGTGCTCTATCGGGTCAGGGTTCGTCTATGACGGGTCCTTCTACTAGTTATATCGGTGCTCGGGGCTCCCTTCAGTCCCCAACACCAGCACCAGGGTGTTTCTATGAGTGTGGGGAGTTTGGTCATATGAGGAGAGAGTGTCCCCGTATAGTGGGAAGTCCCGCTCCATAGAGGAGCCAGTCTATGTCATCAGCATTAGTTCCTCCACCACCCACCCTGTCAGCTAGGGGTGGCCAGGCCCGTTTTTATGCTTTTCCTGCCAGACCAGATGTTATTGCTTCAGATATTGTGATTACAGGTATTGTCTCAGTTTGTCACAGAGATGCCTCTGTATTATTTGACCCTGGTTTCACTTATTCATGTGTTTCCTCGTATTTCGCTCATTTTCTGGATATGCCCCGTGAGTCTTTAGTTTCATCTGTTCATGTATCTACTCCTATGGGCGATACTATTATTGTGGACCACGTATATCGGTCATGTGTGGTGACCATTGGGGGTCTGGAGACAAGAGTAGATCTTTTGCTGCTCAGTGTGGTCGATTTTGATGTGATATTGGGTATGGATTGGTTGTCTCCATGCCATGCTATTCTAGATTGTCATGCTAAGACTGTGACGTTGGCGATGCCGGGGTTGCCGAGGGTTGAGTGGGGAGGTTCTATAGACTATGTACCTAGTAGGGTGATCTCATATTTGAAGGCTCAGCGAATGGTTAAGAAGGGTTGTCTATCCTATTTGGCTTTTGTGAGGGATGTTAGTGCAGAGACTCCTGCCATTAATTCTGTTTCGGTGGTATGTGACTTTCCGGATGTGTTTCCTGTAGACCTGCTGGGCATGCCGCCTGACAGGGATATTAACTTTGGTATTGATTTGGTGCCGGGCACTCAGCCCATTTCTATTCCACCGTATCGTATGGCACCGACGGAGTTGAAGGAGTTGAAGGGACAACTTCAGGAATTCCTTGATAAGGGGTTTATTCGGCCTAGCGTGTCACCTTGGGGTGCACCAGTTCTATTTGTAAATAAGAAAGATGGTTCTATGAGGATGTGCATTGACTACAGGCAGTTGAATAAGGTCACAGTCAAGAACAAGTATCCTTTTCCACGTATTGATGATCTATTTGACCAGCTTCAGGGGCGAGGGTGTTCTCCAAGATTGATTTGAGGTCAGGGTATCACCAGCTGAAGATTCGGGATTCGGATATTCTTAAGACAACTTTCAGGACCCGATATGGCCATTATGATTTCTTAGTGATGTCTTTTGGGCTGACCAATGCCCCAACAAAGTTCATGCATTTGATGAACATTGTATTCCAACCCTATTTGGACTAATTCGTTATTGTGTTCATTGATGACTTCCTGGTGTACTCTCGTAGCCAGGAAGAGCATGCTCAGCATCTGAGGATTGTATTACAGAGATTGAGGGAGGAGAATCTCTATGCAAAGTTCTCCAAGTGTGAGTTTTGGCTCAGTTCAGTAGCATTCTTGGGGCACGTGGTGTCCAGTGAGGGTCTATAGGTGGATCCGAAAAAGATAGAGGCGGTGTAGAGTTGGCCTAGACCGTCCTCAGCCATGGAGATTAAGAGCTTTCTTGGTTTGGAGGGCTATTACCGTCGCTTTGTGGAGGTATTTTCATCTATTGCATTGCCCTTGACCAAATTGACCCAAAAGGGTGCTCCATTCAGGTGGTCGGATGAGTGTGAGGAGAGCTTTCAGAAGCTCAAGACTGCCTTAACCACAACTCCAGTGTTAGTTTTTCCATCAGCTTTAGGTTCTTACACCGTGTATTGTGATTCCTCGAGGATAGGTATTGGATGTGTTCTGATGTAGGAAGGTAGGGTGATTGCCTATGCCTCGCGCCAGTTGAAGACTCATGAGAAGAATTATCATGTCCATGATCTTGAGTTAACAGCTATTGTGCATGCCTTAAAGATTTGGCGGCACTATTTGTACAGGGTTCATTATGAGATCTACACTGATCATCGGAGTTTGTAGCATCTGTTAAAGCAGAAGGAGCTTAATTTGCACCTGCAGAGATGGTTGGAGCTTCTCAGGGACTATGATATCACTATTTTGCACCATCAGGGGAAGGCTAATGTGGTGGCCGATGCTTTGAGTCGCCGGGCGGAGAGTTTGGGGAGTTTAGCATATCTTCCAGCAGTAGAGAGACCTTTGGCATTGGATGTTTAGGCCTTAGCTGGCCAGCTTGTCAGATTTGATATTTCGGAGCCGAGTTGAGTATTGGCTTGTGTGGTTTCCAGGTATTCTCTTTATTACAGTATCAGGGAGCGTCAGTATGATGACCCCCACCTGCTCGTTCTTCAGGACAGGGTTCAGCGAGGTGATGTTAGGGATGTGACTATTGGTGATGACGGCGTGTTGAGGATGTAGGGCCAGATATGTGTGCCTAATGTAGATGAGTTCCAGGAGTTGATTCTTCAGGAGGCCCACAACTCGCGGTATTCCATCCATCCGGGTGCCGCGAAGATGTACTAGGATTTGAGATAGCACTATTGGTGGGGGCAGATGAATAAGGATATAGTTGGGTTTGTGGCTCGGTGTCTCAACTGTCAGCAGGTTAAGTATGAATATCAGAGACCGGGTGGCTTGCTTCAGAGGTTAGAGATCCTAGAGTGGAAGTGGGAGCGGATCACCATGGACTTCGTAGTTGGGATCCCATGGACTTCGAGGAAGTTCGATGCTATTTGGGTTATTGTGGATCGGCTGATCAAGTCCACGCACTTCATTCTAGTTGGTACTACTTACTCTTCAGAGCGGTTGGCTGAAATTAACATCTGAGAGATTGTTCGCCTGCATGGTGTCCCATTTTCCATCCTTTCAGATTGGAGCACTCAGTTTACATCGCATTTTTGGAGGGCCGTGCAACGAGAGTTGGGTACTCAAGTTAAGTTGAGCACAGGCTTTCACCCTTAGACGGACGGACAGTCCGAGCACACTATCCAGATATTGGAGGACATGTTACGCGCTTGTGTCATTGACTTTGGGGGTTCATGGGACCAGTTTTTGCCGCTCGTGGAGTTTGCATATAATAATAGTTATCAGTCGAGCATTCAGATGGCTCTGTACGAGGCTTTATAGGGGAGGTGGCTTATAAGCTTGCCTTGCCACCCAGTTTGTCGAGTGTGCATCCAATGTTTCACGTTTCTATGCTCCAGAAGTATATTGGCGGTGCGTCCCATGTTTTGGATTTTAGCACAGTTCAGTTGGATGGTGATATGACTTATGATGTGGAGCCAGTGGCCATTTTGGATCTGCAAGTTCGGAAGTTGAGGTCAAAGGATATAGCTTCAGTGAAGGTGTAGTAGAGAGGTCAACCTGTGGAGGAGGTCACCTGGGAGACCGAGCGGGAGATGCGGAACAGATATCCACACATATTTGAGACTCCAGGTATATTTCTAGACCCGTTCAAGGAGGAACGTTTGTTTAAGAGGGTGAGGATGTAACGACCCAGCCGGTCATTTCGAGAGTTATAGCCCCATTTCCCCCATTTATGCTTCTTTTGTGTTCTTCAGTTATATTATGATATGTCAGGTTAGTTGGTTCGGGTCCAGAGTGGTTTCGGAGTGAATTGAGACACTTAGTCTCTTTATTAGAAGCTTAAGTTGGAAAAGTCAACCGGATGTTGACTTATGTGTAAACGATCTCAGATTTAAATTTTGATGGTTCTGTTAGCCCTGTTAGGTGATTTTGGACTTGGGAGCGCGTTCGGAATGTGATTTGGAGGTCCGTAGTGGAATTAGGCTTGAATTGGCGAAAATTAAAAATTTGGCAATTTTGGTCGGCAGTGGAAAATTTGATATCGGGGTCGGAATGGATTTCCAAAATTTTGAGTAGGTTTGTGGTGTCATTTGTGACGTGTGTGTAAAATTTGAGGTCATTCGGACGTGGTTTGATAGGTTTCGGCGTTGTTTGCGGAATTTGGAAGTTTAGAAGTTCTTAGGCTTGAATCCGAGAGTAATTTGGTATTTTGATGTTGTTTTGAGTGAATTGAAGGCTCGATAAGTTCGTATTATGTTATGGGACGTGTTGGTATGTTTGGTTGAGGTCCCGAGGGCCTCGGGGTGGTTCCGGGTGGTTCATGGAAGGTTTGGAACTTGGAAAATGCAGCTGAACTGCTGCTGCTGGTGATTTCTGCACCTACGGAGAGGGAACCGTAGGTGCGAGACCGCAGAAGCACATGAGAGGTCGCAGATGTGGGCAGTGTTAAGTTGGACTGGGACTGCTGGTGCGAGAAAGGGGTCGCAGATGTGAGCCCGTAGATGCGAGGCTGAGTCGTAGATGCGGAAGTGATGAGTTGGTCGATTTTCGCAGAAGCGGAGGGAGAGGCGCAGTTGCGCTATCGCAGGTGCGGTATTTGCCCACAGATGCGAAACCTGGGATTTTAATTGAGTTCTGTACCTGCGATGGAAATTCCGCAGGTGCGGCGTCGCAGAAGCAGAAAAAGGGACCGCTAGTGCAGTTTCACTGGGCAGAGAGTATAAATAGAGGACTTCGAGATTTTTCCTCATTTCCACCATTTTTAGCTCGGACTTTGGAGCTTTTGAGGTGAATTTGGAAGGGTATTCAAGGAAATTCACTGAGGTAAGTCCCTTGAGCCTAAGTACCCTTAACTATGGTCTTTTCCCGTTGATTTCTCATCTAATTAGTGGGGTTTTGAAGTGAAAATTGAGGGTTAGGGCTTGGGATTTTGGAGAGTGTAATTTGGGGATTTGAGGGACCAAACAATGTCGGATTTTGATAAATTTTGCATGGTTAGACTCGTGAGTGAATGGGATTCCGGGTTTTGTGACTTTTGTCGGATTTCGAGACGTGGGCCCGGGGGCCGGTTTGAGCCGATTTCGGATTTTGGGCTATATTTTAGTAGTTTTCTTGTGGAATTGATCCCTTTAGCTTTTATTGATTGTGTTGTTTTACTTGTGGCTAGATTCGGGATGTTTGGAGGCCGATTTGAGAGGCAAAAGCATCGCGGAGTAGGATTTTGCTCAGATTGAGGTAAGTAACAGTCTTAAATCTTGTTTTGAGTGTATGAAATCCCGAGAATTTGTATGATGTGAATATTTGGAGGTGACGCACATGCTAGGTGACGGGCGTGTGAGCGTGCACCGTGAGGGATTGTGATTCGGTCCGTCCCGTGAGACTGTAAAGTCGAATAGCCATTGTTATTACTTGTTTTTCCTTGTCTTTGAGCAATTAACTGCCTTTCATGTTAGAAACCATGCTTAGGCCATATGATATCACTATTGGGACCCGTATCGGTCGTATACTTGTTGAATTGACTGCTAATTGATGTCTTGTACTCAGTCACAGTCTTATTGTGTGTTATATCTCTGTTTCCTCTCATTTCTTGTTGATACTTGTTGCATTCCCTGATTGGGCAGGTTATTATGCTATTCTGTGAGCCCGAGGGGCTGGAGAGGTTAGTGACTGAGATAGGGCCTGAGTGTCAGGTTCAGAGCTATGTGAGATATATTGGATCGGGCTGCACGCCGCAGCAATACTGGATGGGGTTGCACACCGCAACAAGACTTCGGGCCATATATCGGATCGGGTTGCACGCTACAGTAATATATGGATCGGGCTGCACGCTGCAACAATATATAGCGCTTGGGTTGTAGGAGCCCCTCCAGAGTCTGTACACCCCCAGTGAGCGCATGTACCTTTGATTATGAGTATTGAGGCTGAGAGCCGAGCGATTGAGCTGTTGAGATAGATGAGTGACAGTAGCCCTGTGAGGATGTACTTGCTCTTATTTTTTTGTTGCACTTCGTTGCTAATTGTTGTTGTTGTGAAACTTTCTGGAGGGCTTATATTGTTGTACCTGAACTCAAAATGTTTTGATTTAAAACACCAAATTGAAAGCATGCCTACTTTTCTTGCTGGAATTACTGAAATGAACTGCATTTGTGTAGCTCGTCACTGCTTCTCAGTTCCTTATTTAATTTTGTTACTTACTGAGTTAGAAGTACTCACGTTACTCCCTGCACCTTGTGTGCAGATTCAGGTGTGACTGGACGCAGAGGTCATTGAGTTCGTGCGCATTTGATCTTCCAGAGATTTACGAGGTGGCTGCCGGCGTTCGCAGACCTTGTGCTCCTTCCTTATTATCTTTCTTTCTTTGTATTGATATCTAGACGCAGACTATTGTAGACACTGTCTTTTAGATTGAGAGTTTAGTTGCTCATGACTTAGTGACACCCCTATGTCAGGCTATTGTTTCCGCACTTATATTTTATTTGGGTTTTACCCCGTATCTATGAGAAATTCCTGTTATTTTAAATGTCTTAATTCCTTTCTGTTAAATTTTGAAAGTGTTTTGGAAAGGTCGGCTTGCCTAGTACCACGATAGGCGCCATCACGACGGGTTATGTTTTGGGTCGTGACACCAGACCACTTCAATTGTGAATCTAGTGTCAGGAAGCCCCAGTGGCAGCCAACAACTTTGAAATTAGGACCAGCCTAATTTAGACGATTCAACAATCTTGTATCTTTACTGGAGATTCAAGTGAAGACCCACATAGTCATTTAATTAATTTTCTAGAACTAGTTGAAACTGCTAAGTATAATGGAGTATCTCCTGAAGCAATCGAGTTAAGGATATTTCCTTTTTCTTTAAAAGGAGATGCTAAGACTTGGTTGCGAAGTTTACCCCAAGGATCAATTACCACATGGAACCAAATGACTCAGAAATTTTTAAATAAATACTTTTCCCCTGCTAAAACCATTCCATCAACTATATAACCAAACTCTCAATTGAATTAGGTAAATGAAAACCTTGTTAAATATTGGCATTTCTGCAATATTTGACATAACCTCTTTTCGCCGAGTAATATAGGCAACATTTGTTATCCGTACATAATTTTTTTGTTTCTCCTATTTCATGTGATTCTTCTCGTTTTTACTTTTCCAGGGCCCTACTGCACCATTGAAGGAAAGAAGAAAAAAAGAAAAAGTTAGACAATGATCTGAAGATGGAAATTCGACCATCTATATGTATGTGCATGCCAATGAATGGGTCAATGAGAAAATATTGAACTCAGATGAAGAAGATGATTGACGTTTGTGACGGAGTTTTAGGGGCCAAAACTTGGTTTAGAGGAAGCTTTCATTTGGAAGAAAACGTTGGCGTAAGTTATCAGAAAAGAAAAAAGAAAAGGGCTTTTAAACTAAACATGACAAAATTAAAACGAAATTGAGGAAGGAAATTCTTCAGAAAACTATAAATGATTTTAAGAAAGCGCAGAGGGAACAAATTAGGGTTTTACCTGCTGAAGTTCTTCTTTATAAGCAGAGAGAGTCAAACTCAATTGTTCCATGCTAACTACAATGCAGTACTTATGATTTCATAAAACTAACGAAATATTTCAGGATTTTTGTTGACGAATTCGATTTTCATGAGTGAACCGGGGTGAGAGAAAGAAATTGTCATAGTTGGGGTAAAAATCTAGATAGAAAGTGACGAAGAAAATGACTTTTTCAGCAGAGGAAGTGACTGTTCAGCAGGGAAAGCAACTTTTAACTTTTTAAAAAAAATCAATGACTAAATCTATATTTTTAAAAGAAAAATAAATGAGAAAATAGTGAAATAGTCCTTCAAATCTAATAAAGTGCCATATCACCTAAACAATAACAACTATAGAGAATCTCCAAATTGGACTAACCCCTAAAACATAAAACTTCAAGAAACCTTCCACCATACTACTCCCTTCTTCTATTCCCATATTTCCCTCATTTTTACTTCAAAAACTTCATCTTTCTTCTCACCTTCAACAATTTCATTTTCCTGATTTTCTTTTACAGAATCACACCAACACTCTTCCTATACTTTCTGCTTTACACTTTCTATTTCTTCAATTTCTCCAAAACCCACATGTAATTTTGAGTTTTCTATCTTAAACCTAATTGTGGCCTTCTTTCCCTTGATAGTTATCACATCAAATAACTTCTCGACTTCACCATCAAAAATTCTGAATACAGAGATACATGAAATGCCAATGAAACTAAGAGAGATAATCAAACACAAAATTAGAAAAAAAGGAGATTTACCTTTGGCGTTAGCAGGGCAAAGTTTTCAGTTGCGGTACATTACTTATTAACCTTCATAAAATTGAACGTTTTCGGTTTAATAAGATCTAGCTCGTTGAACTCAAAAAAGTAAACAAAATAAATATGTTCTATGTCACGACCAATCTAATCCATCCATAAATACTACATGTTTATCAATGCACTGCTACTTGGGCAAGATAAAAGCAAAACACACCCATGTGAGTCTATCAATTGTATATACTGACTTTGATACTCCATATAATCCAAATGATACAGAAATACATCAGATTCAAACCTAATTTAAACGCCTATAATCAGTGAATATATCTAAGAAATAATTAACATACACAATTTTGAAACATATGAAGCTTTGAAGGTTTAAACAGCTAACCCGAAAGGATACCATCAGACGCGTGCCAAGAAGAAGGTTCTGTATACCACACCAACAAACATTACAGTGGAAGTTGGAAAACTTTCACTAAATAATAGTGTGATAGTTGGATGTTTACCTCAAAAATAGACTATCTTTAGTATGTGAATGGACTTCATAAATATGTGGTGCAATATTGCGGGTGTTAAAACCAAAAGATCTGAAGATTAGATATATTTTGTTAGCGAGATGGACATCACCTTTATTTTTTTAAAAACGAGTGTGTCGTAAAAGAATAATTTCTTATCGGAGTCGTTGGTTTGATAGGCCTTCTCGATTTTCCTGCCTAATTCCATCAAACTTCAAAATCAATTTCAATTGCATAAGGTAAATTAAAACCTTGTTAAAGTTTTTCCTGCCTAATTCCATCAACTATATAACCAAACTCTCAATTGAATAAGGTAAATGAAAACCTTGTTAAATATTGGCATTTCTGCAATATTTGACATAACCTCTTTTGGCCGAGTAATATACGCAACATTTGTTATCCGTACATAATTGTTTTTGTTTCTCCTATTTCATGTGATTCTTCTCGTTTTTACTTTTCCAGGGCCCTACTGCACCATTGAAGGAAAGAAGAAAAAAAAGAAAAAGTTAGATAATGATCAGAAGGTGGAAATTCGACCATCTATATGTATGTGCATGCCAATGAATGGGTCGATGAGAAAATATTAAACTCAGATGAAGAAGATGATTGACGTTTGTGACGGAGTTTTAGGGGCCAAAACTTGGTTTAGAGGAAGTTTTCGTTTGGCAGAAAACGTTGGCGTAAGTTATCAGAAAAGAAAAAAGAAAAGGGCTTTTAAACTAAACATGACAAAATTAAAACGAAATTGAGAAAGAAAATTCTTCAGAAAATTATAAATGATTTTAAGAAAGCACAGAGGGAACAAATTAGGGTTTTACCTGCTAAAGTTGTTCTTTGTAAGCAGAGAGAGTCAAACTCAATTGTTCAATGCTAACTACAATGCAGTACTTATGATTTCATAAAGCTAACGAAATATTTCATGATTTTTGTTGATGAATTCGATTTTCATGAGTGAACCGGGGTGAGAGGATGAAATTGTCATAGTTGGGGTAAAAATCTAGATAGAAAGTGACGAAGAAAATAACTTTTTTAGCAGAGGAAGCGACTGTTCAGCAGGGAAAGCAACTTTTAACTTTTTTTAAAAAATCAATGACTAAATCTATATTTTTAAAATAAAAATAAATGAGAAAATAGTGAAATAGTCCTTCAAATCTAATAAAGTGCCATATCACCTAAACAATAACAACTATAGAGAATCTTCAAATTGGACTAACCCCTAAAACATATAACTTTAAGAAACCTTCCACCATACTACTCCCTTCTTCTACTCCCATATTTTCCTCATTTTTACTTCAATAACATCATCTTTCTTCTCACCTTCAACAATTTCATTTTCATGATTTTCTTTTACAGAATCACACCAACACTCTTCCTATACTTTCTGCATTACACTTCTATTTCTTCAATTTTTCCAAAATCCACATGTAATTTTGAGTTTTCCATCTTAAACTTAATTGTTGCCTTCTTTCCTGTAATGGCCCGGCTGGTCGTTTTGAGTATTACGACCTCGTTTCCCCATTTACTTCTCAATTTATGCCTTATAATTGATTTATAATTTATCAGGTTAGTTGGTTCTGGTCCAGAAAGATTTTGGAGTGAAATGAGACACTTGGTCTCATAATTGAAAATTTAAGTTGGAAAAGTTGACCGGATATTGACTTATAAGTAAACGATCTTAGAATTGAATTATGATGATTCCAACAGCTCCGTATGGTAATTTTGCTCTTAGGAGCATGTCCGAAAAATTAATGGGAGGTCCATAGTAGAATTAGGCTTGAAATGCCGAAAGTTAAATTTTTGGAAAGTTTGACCGGGGGAGGGAGGGGTTGACATTTTGATATCGAGGTCGAAATCCGATTATGGAAATTGAAATAGTTTCGTTATGTCCTTTATGACTTGTGTGCAAAATTTGAAGCCAATCGGATTTGATTCGGTAGGTTTCGGCATCTAATGTAGAAGTTGAAAATTTCATAAGGCTACAGTTTCAATTGAGTTCGCACAAGACCTAACTTCAAATAAGCATACCTCTCTTCATATGAAGTGTTATAAGATGTGTTACCTATCAAAAGAAAGGTCTATTTGTCTAGTTTCCAACGCTTTAAACAGTTTGTCATTGGACATTCCTAAAAGAAGTTATGACCAAATTACCAAATGCTAGAAAAAATGCGATTCTGCGGTCAGATGTGTGACTGTAGAGTCATTATGCGATCGCATAATGACTCATTGTGAGACCAAAAAATGGTCGCTAATATCCCCAGCACAGACCAGTTTTCGACAGCAATTTTGCGGTCCATTGTGCGACCCACATACCAATTGTGCGGTCCATTGTGCGACCGCATACCTGTTTTCGGAGGGGTAATTTTCCTACTTTCATAACCCGACCCCATTTTGATAAATAGATTTTGGGGCATATTTTGGAGCAATTATCCGATAATTTTAGAGAGAAGTAAGAGTGTTCTAGAGAGAGAAAGTAGATAAAGTGTCTTGTTCATCAAATTCTTATTCAAGCCTTGAAATCCAACAAGAAATCCCTCAAGTTCTTCATCAAAGAGGTAAGGTTCTAACCCATAATCTTCAATTTTGAGTTTGGGTAATGATGGGTGATTAAGAGTATGATTCATGAGTATAAGAGTATTTTTTATACGTATCAATAAGGTTTATGGAAAGAGTGTTGAGTTCAAATGGGTAAAGATTGGGTTGAAAATGGTAAAATTTTTCAATGACTTTAATTGAAGATTTGAGGGTCGAGTTGATTTCGGAATTTGGTAAAATTTATATGGTTAGACTCGTGGTTGAATGGGCTTTCAGATTTTGTAACTTTTGTCATGTTCTGAGACGTGGGTCTCATGGGCAATTTTTGAGCTAAATTTCAGATTTCATGGGAAATTAGTATTTTCTTATGGAATTAATTCCAATAAATTATATTGACTGAACCGAATAATTATGGATAGATTTTAGGAATTTGGAGGCCAATTCACGAGGCAACGACATAGCGGAATAAAGAATTACACGGGTTGAGGTAAGTAACACTTCTAAACTTGGTTCTGAGGGTATGAATCCCCGAATTTGGTATGATATGAATTGTTTGGAGGTAACACACACGATAGGTGACGAATTTGTAGACGTGCACCACAGAAAGTGTGTCTTGAATAAATCATGTAAAGTAGTAAAATTAAAGAATCGTGTTATTATCTGAACATGTGGCCCGTGTTAGAGAAATTGAGCTGAGGCTCCTATTAAAAATCATGTTTAGGCTACGTACCAATATTTTGGGACCCATGAGGTCGTGTTGTTGTTAAATTAATTGTTCAAAAATAAAAATTTCACACTCAGTAATATTTGTCCATTGTGAGGATATTTATGGGATTGAGCTGCGCAACGCAGCAGGCCATAATGGCTTTATACAATACTATTTTATGGATTGGGGATGCCCGCCTACAGCAGGCCTTATAGGCTTTACTATTTTATGGATCTGGGATGCCCGCCTACAGCAGGACTTATTGTCTTTATTATTAAATGGATCGGGGCTGCCCGCCTGCAGCATGCCTTATAGTCTGTATTATTAAATTGATCGGGGATGCCCTCCTGCAGTAGGCCTTATTGGCTTTATTATTATACAGATCGGCAATGCCCGCCTGCAGTAGGCCATATTGGCTTTATATCATGCTTGGGCTGAAGGAGCCCCTCCGAGAGTCTGCACACCCCCCAGTGAGCGTGGTCGACTTATAGCGCTTGGGCTGAAGGAGCCCCTCCGGAGTCTGTACAAACCCCCAGTGAGCGTAGATGATCATATATATTCGGGATGGACTTCCCTGGGTATGGATTTACCTTATTACTTATATATATATATATATATATATATATATATATATATATATATATATATGGGATGGATTTTCCCAGGGCATGGACTTGCCTTACTTATTTGTATTGTAACGAGTTTATCTGGACATGGATCTTGTTCGTATCATTTATATTTGGAGATAAATTATCCCAGAGCTGGATTGGCCTTATATGGTACTAAATGACTGACTATCAGTCGATGTGTATATATATACGGGTTGGAACACCCCTAGGCTGGATTGGCCATAAATAGTATCGAGTGACCGAATGATTTGTGACAAGTATTACATGAGGTCTTTCCACTGAGATGTCATATTCCTCATATCGTGTCGTATTGATCTATTTCACTTATACTGAGTTTAACTGTTGAACTTGAAAGCATGCCTACATTTCTGTACCATTATTTATACTGAATTGTACCTGCAGAGCTCATCATTTCTTTCAGCCCAGAGGTTAGTCTTGTTACTTATTGAGTTGGTTGTACTCATACTACACTCTGCACCTCGTATGCAGATCCAGGTGCTTTCAGACACGGAGATTGTTAGATTTCAGAGTACTATCAGTTGGAGATTATCAAGGTAGCTACTTGGCGTCCACTGACCTTGTCTCTCTTTCCTTCAGTTATTGTACTATTCTATACTTTCAGACAGTGGCTTTTATCAGTCAGACATTGTATTCATATTAGATGCTCATGTACTCAGTGATACCGGGTTTTGGGAGTGTTATATTTGAAATTGTGAGATTTCTTCCGCTGAATTTAATTATTTTGTTTTCAAATTTAAAAGAAATGTTGGTTTTTTGAGATTTTTGGCTCGCCTAGTATTTTGATAGGCGCCATCACGACAATTGAGATGTTAGGTCGTGACAAGTTGGTATCTGAGCTTTAGGTGACATCGGTCTCACGAGTTATGAGCAGGTTTAGTAGAGTTTTGCGGATCGGTACAGAGACGTCTGTACTTATCTTTGAGAGGCTGTCGAACCCCTAGAAAAATTTCAATTTCTTGTATTCTATCGTGTGGAATTGATTCAGTCTGAAACATAACTCTTTGAACTCCTTACATGCATTCGTATGCGCACATGAGCGCTCGGTATCAGTTGTGCATCACCGGCTTATGATTCTATGAACGAGGTTCAAGATGTGTATTTTGTGTTTTGGTGATGGGCCAGTCTGGAGGAATTGAAGCCAGGTTTAGACCGCATCTTAGGCTCGGTAGCTTCAGTTGTAACATGTTCATTTGGACTTATATGTCCGGTAATGTCCTTACGAGTGGAATTCGCGGCTCGATGAGCGGTGGAATGGCTTTGTGATGAATATGATGTGACTGTGGGATGTGTTAAGACGATTTGAATATGACGAGAAGTGTTTCCTTGAAATGTAAAGGAAGGCCATTGGGTGCTTTATTTTCGTTTGATGTGACGTACAATCTCGAGTGTGAATGTTTTGAAAGATTCTTCACGTTGTTAAATTTTGGGGAAAATTAAATTCTCATCTGTGGTTAATGAGTTTGGACTCAGAAAAATTAAGTGATTTCATAGTAATTGTGGTTGCGAAAGGGTATAACAAGATGCTAATTTGAGACTAAGGAGGTAGGTTATCTCCTACAGAGTAATTTATGCAAGTGTGTTCCTTATGATGTGAATAGAGAGTTTCTTTTCTGCCAGCGAGGTATATGTGTTGAGACTTGAATTTGAATCTGGTTGAGAATGTTGACTTGAGTGTTAAGAGAATGAATGCGAGATTAGCAGATGATTGAGGTATTTTATAGTTGGTGTGTATTGATCTTGAGAAGAATTTTCGTTGAACTGACTGCGGTATTAAGGCAGTAATAAAGTATGGGTATTGTGAGTTATCAAGTATTTTAATCTATGGCTTTGAGCCAAGTGGGGGAGCCTACTATTGACAATTCAATTTATTGTTATGTGTCAAATTCTCTATTTTAGTCTGAAGTATACTTGGGAATCAGTGATGACTTGTAAAGGTGGAGTTCGAGAATGACTTGAGTAAGGAAATTTCTGGATACGGGTTACATTACGCTTTATGAGTATATAAAAATCGTGGAATGAGTGAGTTGTTATTTGTGAATGATGTAGTGCACACGGAGTATGAATTTGATAGGTGGTATTAAAGTAGAGTTACTTCTTTAAGTATTGTTGTGCTAATGGGGCACGTGTCTTTTGGCCCATTTGGGCGGTGTAATGTGGATTTGAACAAAGGGGGTGACTCTCGGGAAAGTTCTAATGGATTCGAGATTAATATGTAAGAATTGAGAATTTTTGGTGGATTTGTTTATGGCTAAAATCTGAGATTTAAGTTGGATGGTATCGAGACTTGTGGCTTTTTTGTATATCATTATGGATTTCATATTTCGGTATCAGGAAGGTGAATGAAACGGCATTAGACTCAAATAAGGTATTTTCAAAGTGGGTGTTTCAGTTGTGGTATTTATAGGGGTAATTATGATGTGGTGAGACTCTACAGATGTTTTGGTGGCAATATTCTTGGGTTTTGGTGACCTACGTGGTTTGGTCGAGTTAGAGGAATTTAGTTCTAATAGCTTGGTTATGTAAAGATGGATTTCAAAGTGTTCTTGATGGTTTCTACCATGGGTTGAACCGGATATTTTTTTAATAGTGTGGGAAACGTGTTGTGTATCGTGATTTCCTCCTGGGAGGAAGCAATAGGAAGGTTTCTAACTAATCGGGTATGTAATTTGCTGGTGACTCAGAGTTGATAATGGGATTCTTGTTCTTGTCATATGATGGCATAATAGATGTGGTGTGTTGTGCGGGATTTTGATTTATATGTACGAGGTAGCAGTTCATTCTTGAAAGAAAGATCACCGATTCTGAATGGAATGGTCAGTGTTATATATTTAGGTGAATGTTATAGTTGCTCGGTAATCCATGAGAAGGGTGTGTGGTTGAAAGGAGCATTATGTTTTTAGTTACAGATGTCCATTGGTATTGCGGTACTCTTCTGGTTGATAGGCTGTTGATATTCAAATTATTGATATGAGGCACAGAAGAATTATGAAAATATTCCTGGTGGGATGATCGTGCATGAAGGATGTGATAGTCATTCGAATGCTAGAGTTGTAATTAGTTATGATGGTTCATGTGTACTTATTTGATTGCTCCAGTATGATATGCTTGGATTAGAGGCCTGTGACCATGCCAGGCGAATTATGTTATTGGCACGTGAGTTGTCTGTGCGGATCTATGTACTGATATTTTTGGCACGTGAGTTGTCCGTGCGGGTCCAGATATTTATATTTTTAGCACGTGAGTTATCCGTGTGGGTCCAGATATTTATATTTTTGGCATGTGAGTTGTCTGTGCGGGTCTAGATATTTATATTATTGGCACGTGAGTTATCCGTGCGGGTCCAGATATTGATACTATAGCACGTGAGTTGTCCGTGCGAGTGATGTTAATGTGAGATCTAGAAGAGCTAGTTACTGTTACTAAATTTGTGTGTCTTGGTTCTACTATATATAATGAGCTTATAGCATTACAGTTGTGGTGATTCTTTTTGAACTTAAAATACGATCCTTTACTTTGACACATCTTCCATTTTGGGTACAAGGTTGTGCAATTGTGGATTGAGTTGTATTGGTGTGGCATGTCAATGGGATAGTTGTGTTTAATAATATAAGGTCACTGGACCTAGAACGAGTACTATCAGGTTTGATTACGGTATATTCAGGAGTATAATATTGAAACGGCTTAGAAAGTGATTATGGTTCTGGTTGGGGCGAGAGAGCTCCATGGCTTGTGGATCTAATGAGTGGTTATGAGTTTTTGATTGTTTCTTTGATCATTGGCAGGGTACGAAGCTTTTTGTAATGAGGTTTGGCTTGATATGAGGTTTTATACTAGTACTTGGTTGGTTTGGAGTAGTTACTGTGATCAGGAATGGTGCTACGAGAGAGCGAGTTGTGTAATATGCTTGGTGATTATATCCGTGATTATAGTTATAGCTCGATGCATCTTGTTGAGACTCATACAGTGTGTAAATATAAGATTCGTGTCTTGAAAAGAAATTCTAAAGGTTGTGAATTGAATTCCAAGATTTTTGGGCTAAGGTTAAATTAAGGATTTTTAGTTGTATTGTGTTGTTAGGCCTATGTGGAATAGGGTGATGTGGGATCACCCCCGGGTACGTGCGTGATAAGATAGAATAGTGATTTGGTGGCTTGGAAACAACTCTTGGCATGTTCGAGGACGAACATATATTTAAGTGGGGGAGAATGTAATGACCCGACCGGTAATTTTGAGTATTACGGCCCCATTCCCCCATTTACTGCTCAATTTATGCCTTACAGTTGATTTATGACTTATCAAGTTAGTTGGTTCGGGTCCGGAAAGATTTTGGAGTGAAATGAGACACTTAGTTTCATAATTGAAAACTTAAGTTGGAAAAGTTGATCGGATATTGACTTATTAGTAAACGACCTCGGAATTGAATTCTGATGATTCCAATAACTCTGTATCGTGATTTTAGACTTAGGAGCGTGTCCGGAAAATTAATGGGAGGTCCATAGTGAAATTAGGCTTGAAATGCCGAAAGTTGAATTTTTGGAAAGTTTGACCGGGGGATTAACTTTTTGATATCGAGGTCGGAATCAGATTTTAGAAATTGGAATAACTTCGTTATGTCATTTATGATTTGTGTGCAAAGTTTGAGGTTAATCGGACTTGATTCGATAGGTTTCGACATCGAATGTAGAAGTTGGAAATTTCATAAGGCTAAAGTTTCAAGTGAGTTCACACAAGACCTAACTTCAAACGTGCATACCTCTCTTGATATGAAGGGTTATAGGACATGTTACCTATCAAAAGAAAGGTCTATGTGTCTAGTTTCCAACGCTTCAAACCGTTCGTCATATGGACATTCCTACAAGAAGTTATGATGAAATTACCAAAGGCTGGAAATAATGTGATTTTACGGTCAGATGTGCGACCGCAGAATCATTATGCGACCGCAAAATGGTCGCCGATATGCCCAGAGCAGCCAAGTTTTCGGGAGCAATTTTGTGGTCCATTGTGCGACCGCATACCTTTTTTCGGAGGGGTAATTTTCCTATTTTCATAACCCGACCCCATTTTGATAAATAGGTTTTGGGGCAATTATCTGATGATTTTAGAGAGAAGTGAGAGTGTTCTAGAGAGAGGAAGTAGATAAAGTGTCTTGTTCATCAAATTCTTATGCAAGCCTTGAAATCCAAGAAGAAATCCCTCAAGTTCTTTATTAAAGAGGTAAGGTTCTAACCCATAATCTTCAATTTCGAGTTTGGGTAATGATGGGTGATTAAGAGTATGATTCATGGGTATAAGAGTATTATTTATATGTATCAATAATATTTATGGAAAGAGTGTTGAGTTCAAATGGGTAAAGATTGGGTTGAAAATGGTAAAAATCTTTAATGACTTTAATTGAAGATTTGAGGGTGGAGTTGATGTCGGTATTTGGTGAATTTTGTATGGTTAGACTTGTGGTTGAATGAGCTTCTAGATTTTGTAACTTTTAACGGGTTCTGAGACGTGGGCCCCACGGACAATGTTTGAGCTAAATTTCAGATTTTATGGGAAATTAGTATTTTCTTATGGAATTAATTTCAATAAATTTTATTGACTATATCAAATTAATTGTGGATAGATTCGAGGAGTTTGGAGGCCAATTCACGAGGAAACGGTATAGCGGAATAAAGAATTACACAGCTTGAGGTAAGTAACACTTCTAAACTTGGTTCTGAGGGTATGAATCCCCAAATTTGGTATGATATGAATTTATTGGAGGTGACACACATGATAGGTGACGAACATGTAAACGTGCACCACAGAAAGTGTATCTTGAATAAATAATGTAAAGTAGTAAAATTAAAGAATCGTGTTATTATCTGAACATGTAGCCCGTGTTAGAGAAATTGAGCTGAGGCTCCGATTAAAAATCATGTTTAGGCTACGTACCAATATTTTGAGACCCATGGGGTCGTGTTGTTGTTAAATTAATTGTTTAAAAATATACATTTCGCACTCAGTAATATTTGTCCATTATGAAGATATTTATGGGATTGAGCTGTTCAATTCAGCAGGCCATAATGGCTTTATACAATACTATTTTATGGATCTGTTATGAGCTTTACTATTTTATGGATCGGGGCTGCCCGCCTGCAGCAGGCCTTATTGGCTTTATTATTAAATGGATCGGGGTTGCCCTCCTGCAGCAGGCTTTATTGGCTTTATTATTATATGGATCGGCACTGCCCGCCTGCAGTAGGCCATATTGGCTTTATATCACACTTGGGTTGAAGGAGCCCCTCCAAGAGTCTGCACACCCCCCCAATGGGCGTGGTCGACTTATAGCTCTTGGGCTGAAGGAGCCCCTCCGGAGTCTGTACATACCCCAGTGAGCGTAGATGATCATATATATTCGGGATGGATATATATATATATATATATATATATATATATATATATATATATATATATATATATATATATATATATATATATATATATATATATATATATATATATATATATATATATATATATATATATATATATATATATATATATATATATATATATATATATATATATATATATATATATATGTATTGTAACGAGTTTATCTGGACATGGATCTTGTTCGTATCATTTATATTTGGGGATAAATTATCCCAGGGCTAGATTGGCCTTATACAGTACTAAATGACTGACTGTCAGTCGATGTGTGTGTATATATACGGGTTGAAACACCCCTGGGCTAGATTGGACATAAACAGTATCGAGTGGCCGAATGATTTGTGACCAGTATTACATGAGGTCTTTCCACTGAGATGTCATATTCCTCATATCGTGCAGTATTGATCTATTTCACTTGCACTGAGTTTAACTGTTGCACTTGAAAACATGCCTACATTTCCGTACCGTTATTTATATTGGATTGTACCTGTGGAGCTCATCATTTCTTTCAGCCCAGAGGTTAGTCTTGTTACTTATTGATTTGGTTGTACTCATACTACACTCTGCACCTCGTGTGCAGATCCAGGTGCTTTCGGACATGGAGTGTAATGACCCGACTTGTCGTTTTAAGAATTTATGCCACGTTTAGTGACTTAAGGTCTCGAGCAGCTTCGCAATATGTATTATGACCTGCGGGTGTGGTCGAGTTTGAATTACTGAAGATTCAGAATTAAATTAAAAGAACAATCCTTATTTAGAAGCTTAAATAGAAAGAGTTGACCAGAGAGTTGACTTTTGAGCAAAAGACTTCGGAATGGAATTTTGATGATGTCAATAGCTCCGTATGGTAATTATGGACTTAGGATCGTGTTTGAAAAATTATTTGGAGGTCTGTAGTGGAATTAGGCTTGAAATGACGAAAGATGAATTTTTAGGAAGTTTGACCGGGGGGTGACTTTTTGATATCGGGGTCGGAATCCGATTCTGGAAATTGGAATAGCTTCGTTATGTCAATTATGACTTGTGTGCAAAATTTAAAGTTATTCCGGATTGATTTGATGTGTTTCAGCACAAGATATAGAATTTGAAAGTTCAAAGTTCATAGATTTTGATTTGAGGTGTGATTCGTAGTTTTGATATTGTTTGATGTGATTTGAGGCCTCGAGCAGGTTCGTGTTATGTATTGGGACTGGTTGGTATGCTCAGAAGGGGTACCGAGTGGCTCGGGTGAGCTTCGGGGATGGTTTCGGACCATTTCTAGGCCATTTTTAGTTGCTGGTTTGTGGCCACAGAGGTATGCATCGCGATCGCGGACAAACGGTCGCGATCGCGAAGAGTAATTTTGTTGTTTGGAGACTGTGAATCGTGATTGCAGAAGCCTTTTTGCGATCGCGTAGAGGAAACCCCTGCCGCACTGACCCGACTTTGGAAGCTCATATCTCGCAATCTATAAAGAATTTGGAGATGATCCAAAAATGAAAGTTGTAGCCCTTTGTGTCTAGTTTTTGGGAAGCTAAATAATTTGTCATTTGGAGTTGTGTACTAAAGGATATGGTAGATATACTACAGGCTATCCGGGAAGAGTTTGGAAATCTCTGTTGTATAGGGCTGACTGTGGAAACTTATATCTCGAAATATATAAAGAATTGGGAGATGAGAAACAAATAAAAGTTATAGCCCTTGGAAACTAGTTTGCAGAAAGTTAAACCATTCATCATTTGGAATTTTGTACAAAACGTTATGACCATTATACTAGAGGCTATCTGGAAAAGTTGGGGAGTTTTTTCTTCGCGATCGCGATTGGTTTTCCGCGATCGCGAAGAGCAATTTTAGGGCTGAAAAATTTTGTGCTTCACGATCTCGAAGAGTAAATACCTAGGCAGTAGCTATATTTCTAGGTTTCAGCCCTTTTTAACATATTTGGAGCTATGGAGCTCGGATTGAAGCGATTCTTGAGGCGATTTTTACCATATGGATTGGGGTAAGTGTTATATATATATATCCTAAAGTGATTATATTTCATGATTCTATGGTTATATGCATCATTTATTTCAGATTTAAATGGAAGAAATCAAGATTTTTGTAAAATCTTCCAAAAATGAAAATTTAAGATTTGGAGGTCGAGTTGTTATCGAAATTTGATAAAATTGGTATGGTTGAACTCGTATCGGAATGGGTGTTCGGATTTGATGAAAATTACATCAGGTTCCGAGAGGCGAGCCCCGCATTGACTTTTGTTGACTTTTTAGAATAAATTTTTTAAGTCGACGTATTATTATCCGGAATTATTTTTGATTAATTTTAATAAGGTTGTGCAATTAATTTGGATAGATTTGAGCTGTCCAGAGGTCAATTCAAGAAAGAAGACTATTTTAGAATATTTGCCTAACTTCAAAAAGGTAAGTGTCTTGCTTAACCTCGAGTGGAGGAATTACCTCTTAGGCATTGAGTCTTATGTGCCATTTGTGAAATGTGAAAAGCCGTGTACGCGAGGTGACGAGTACGTACTCGGGCTTATATGTGCAAATTTTATTGGATTAAAGTCTTAGGCATTATTGTGTAGTAAATTGGGTAATTGTGGACATTTATTAAATCATCTATTTGCCATGCGTAAATCCTTATTGTTGAATTTGTTTTTATATGACAATTTGATGTGATTGTTACTTGAAAATTTATGAAATTTCGTGAGTATGGTTGGTTTGATATTTCTTGGAATTTAATTTCAATATGAATTTTCCCTATGCAAATAATTAATTAAGTAAGTTTAAAAAGAAGTGTTAACTTAATTATCTAAGTTTGGATTAATGAAAGCTTTGCTTTATGCTGAGTAATTTCTATCTCTGTTGATTATTTTTGGGGTGTTATACACATTGTGTGGAGCCTTCGGCTATTTGTTGTTAAATTAATTGATTTGGTTGTATCTTTGGAATTTCGGTTGTGGCCATTGGGGAAATTGTGATATGAATTGATTTTGTTATATTGCCATGATATTTTCCCATGTAAATTATGTGTTGTGTGAGTTATTATTTTGAGGAGATAAGGGTAGACTTTTCAAATCACATTTTGGACGCACTCCTAAGTCCAAAATCACCTAACGGAACCATCAGAATTCAAATCCGAGATCATTTACACATAGGTCAATATCCGGTTGACTTTTCCAACTTAAGTTTCTACTTAAGAGACTAAGTGTCTCAATTCACTCTGAGTTCCTTCCGGACCCGAACCAACTAACCCGATATAACATAATATAGCTGAATAACACAAAAAGAAGTAGAAATGGGAAAAACGGGGCTATAACTCTCGAAACAACCGGCCGGGTCATTATATCCTCCCGCTCTTAAACATCCATTCGTCCTCAAACGGGTCTAGAAACATACTTGGAGTCTCAAATAGGCATTGATATCTGCCTCGTATCTCCCGCTCGGTCTCCCAGGTGGCCTTCTCCACAGGCGGACCTCTCCATTGCACCTTCACTAAAGCTATATCCTTTGACCTCAACCTTCGAACCTGCCGATCCAAAATAGCCACCGGCTCCACAACATAAGTCATATCACCCTCCAACTGAACCGTGCTGAAATTCAAAATATGGGACGGATCTCCAGTATACTTTCAGAGCATGGAAACATGAAACACTGGATGCACACTCGACAAGCTGGGTGGCAAGGCAAGCTTATAAGCCACCTCTCCTATCCTCTGAAGCACCTCAAAAGGCCCAATTAACCGGGGGCTCAACTTGCCCCTCTTCCCAAACCTCATAACACCCTTCATGGGTGATACATTCAGCAAAACCTTCTTCCCAACCATAAAAGACACATCACGGACCTTCCTATCCGCGTAGCTCTTCTGCCTGGACTGCGCCGTGCGAAGCCGCTCTTGAATCAATTTCACCTTATCTAATGCGTCCTGGACCAAGTCTGTACCTAAGAGTCTAGCCTCACCCGGCTCAAACCATACAACCGGAGATCTACACCTCCTCCCATACAAAGCCTCGTATGGAGCCATTTGAATACTCGACTGATAACTGTTGTTATATGCAAACTCCGCGAGTGGCAGAAACTGGTCCCATGAACCCCCAAAGTCAATGACACAAGCACGCAACATGTCCTCCAATATCTGAATAGTGCGCTCGGACTGCCCGTCCGTCTGAGGGTGAAAAGTTGTGCTTAACTCAACATGAGTACCCAACTCTCGCTGCATGGCCCTCCAAAACTGTGATGTGAACTGAGTACCCCTATCTAAAATGATGGAAACTGGGACACCATGCAGGCGAACGATCTCTCGGATGTAAATTTCAGCCAACCGCTCTGAAGAGTAAGTAGTACCAATTGGAATGAAGTCCGTGGACTTGGTCAGCCGATCCACAATAACCCAAATAGCGTTGAACTTCCTCGAAGTCCGTGGAAGCCCAACTACAAAGTCCATAGTGATCCGCTCCCACTTCCACTCTGGGATCTCTAATCTCTGAAGCACGCCACCCGGTCTCTGATGCTCATACTTAACCTGCTGACAGTTTAGACACCGAGCCACAAACCCAACTATATCCTTCTTCATCCGCCTCCACCAATAGTGCTGCCTCAAATCCTGGTACATCTTCGCGGCACCCGGATGGATGGAATACCGCGAGCTGTGAGCCTCCTCAAGAATCAGCTCTCAAAGCCCATCTACATTAGGCACACATATCCGGTCCTGCATTCTCAGCACGCCGTCATCACCAATAGTCAAATCCCTAGCATCACCTCTCCAAACCCTGTCCTGAAGAACGAGCAAGTGAGGGTCATCATACTGACGCTCCCTGATACGGTCATAAAGAAAAGACCTGGAGACCACACAAGCCAATACCCGACTAGGCTCCGAAATATCCAATCTAACAAGCTGGCCTGCTAAGGTCTGAACATCTAATGCCAAAGGTCTCTCTGCTGCTGGAAGATATGCTAAACTCCCCAAACTCTCTGCCCGGCGACTCAAAGCATCAGCCACCACATTGGCCTTCCCCGGATGGTACAAAATAGTGATATCATAGTCCTTAAGAAGCTCTAACCATCTCTGCTGACGCAAATTAAGATCCTTTTGCTTTAACAGATACTGCAGACTCCGGTAATCAGTATAGATCTCACAATGAACCCCATACAAATAATGACGCCAAATCTTCAAGGCATGAACAATGGCTGCTAACTCAAGATCATGGATAGGATAGTTCTTCTCATGGGTCTTCAACTGGCGCAAGGCATAGGCGATCACCCTACCCTCCTACATCAAAACACAACCAATGCCTATCCTCGAGGCATCACAATACACGGTGTAAGAACCTGAAGCTGATGGCAGTACTAACACTAGAGCTGTGGTCAAAGCAGTCTTGAGCTTCTGAAAGCTCTTCTCACATTCATCCAACCACCTGAATGGAGCACCCTTTTGGGTCAATTTGGTCAAGGGCGATGCAATAGATGAAAATCCCTCCACAAAGCGACGACAGTAACCCGCCAAACCAAGAAAGCTCCTAATCTCCGTGGCTGAGGATGGTTTGGGCCAACTCTGCACCGCCTCTATCTTCTTTGGATCCACCTGAATACCCTCACTGGACACCACGTGCCCCAAGAATGCTACTGAACTGAGCCAAAACTCACATTTAGAAAACTTTGCATAAATCTTCTCCTCTCTCAATCTCTGCAATACAACCCTCAAATGCTGAGCGTGCTCTTCCTGGCTATGGGAGTACACCAGGATGTCGTCAATGAATACAATGATGAATGAGTCCAAATAGGGCTGGAATACACTGTTCATCAAATGCATGAATGTTGTTGGGGCATTGGTCAGCCCAAAAGACATCACCAAGAACTCATAATGGCCATATTGGGTCCTGAAAGTTGTCTTAAGAATATCTGAATCCCTAATCTTCAGCTGGTGATAACCGGACCTCAAATCAATCTTGGAGAACACCCTCGCTCCCTGAAGCTGGTCGAATAAATCATCAATACAAGGCAAAGGATACTTTTTCTTGACTGTGACCATGTTCAACTTCTGTAATCAATACACATTCTCATGGAACCATCCTTCTTTTTCATAAATAGAACCGGTGCACCCCAAGGTGACACACTAGGTCAAATAAACCCCTTATCGAGGAGTTCCTGAAGCTGTTCTTTCAATTCCTTCAAGTCCACCGGTGCCATATGATAGGTGGAATAGAAATGGGCTGAGTGCCCGGAACCAAATCAATACCAAAGTTAATATCCCTGTCAGGCAGCATGCCCGGCAGGTCTGCAGGAAACACATCCGAAAAATCACGTACCAACGGAAGAGAATCAATGACAAGAGTCTCTGCACTAACATCCCTCACAAAAGCGAAATTAGATAAGCAACCCTTCTCAACCATGCGCTGAGCCTTCAAATATGAAATCACCCTACTTGGTACATAATCTACAGAACCGCTCTACTCAACCCTCGGAATTCCCGGCATAGACAACGTCACTGTCTTAGCATGACAATCTAGAACGGCATGACATGGAGATAACCAATCCATACCCAATATTACATCAAAGTCAACCATACTGAGCAACAATAGATCTACTCGGGTCTCCAGACCCCCAATAGTCACCACACATGACCGATATACGCGGTCCACAATAATAGTATTGTCCACAGGAGAAGATACATGTACAGATGAAACTAAGGACTCACGGGGCATATCCAGAAAATGGGCGAAATACAAGGAAACATATGAATAAGTGGAACCAGGGTCAAAAAATACTGAGGCATCTCTGTGGCAAACTGAGACAATACCTGTAATCACAGCATCTGAAGCAATAGCATCTGGTCTGGCATGGAGAGCATAGAAACGGGCCTGACCACCCCCTAATCTGCCTCCCTCTCTAGGGCGACCCCTAGCTGACTGACCTCCACCCCGAGCTGACTGGGCGGGTGGTGAGGTAGATGGTGCTGTAGTCGGAGGGTGACTCCTCTGCTGAGATAGACCTCCATGATGACGAGGAAACTACCTCCACATATGCCCAAGCTCCCCATAGTCAAAACAACTCCCTGGTGCTGGCGGCGGAAACTGAAGGGAACCCCTAACACCGGGATGACTGGTAGAAGAACCTGGCATAGAAGAGCCCTGAACAGGTGGAGCACAGGATGAACTCTGAACTAGAAGGGCATTAAGTGATGAGTGGCCCTGATGAGAACTGTGAGAACCATGGCCAGATGATGCACCCCGATGAAATAGCCGAGCTGACTGAGCCTGTCTAAAATGACGACCTCTACCGTGCTGGAACTGACCCCCAGAAGGAGCACCGCTGAATCCACCCTGACCACGAGGCCTCTTGGCCTCCCACTCAACCCTCTCCTGACCGCGAACCATCTCAATCTGCCGAGCAATATCGACAACCTCATCAAAGGTAGCACCCGAAACCCGCTCCCTGGTCATGAGCAACTATAGCTGATAAGTGAGGCCATCAATAAACCTCATGATCCTCTCTCTGTCCGTGGGAACCAACCAGATAACATGACGGGCCAACTCGGAGAACCGCATCTCATAATGCGTCACAGACATATCACCCTGGCGGAGCCGCTCAAACTGTCTACGCAACTCATCTCTGTGGGATCGAGGCACGAACTTCTCCAAAAAGACCACAGAGAATTGCTGCCAAGTAAGGGGTATTGCGCCAACAGGCCTACGTCTCTCGTAAGTCTCCCACCATCTGAGTTCAGCCCCAGAAAATTGAAAGGTAGTGAATGAGACCCCACAAGTCTCCAAAATACCAGCAGTACGGAGTATCCTCTGACACCTATCCAAAAAGTCCTGAGCATCCTCTCTCTCTGTGCCATTGAAAGGTGGTGGCTGAAGTCTCCCAAACCTCTCAAACCTACGCTGATCATCCTCAGGCATAGCAGGAACCACATAATCCTAAGCAACAACAACTGGCTGGGCTGGTGGTAGCTCTAGTGTCTGAAGTCCCTGAATAACCTACTCGGGTGTGCGAGCGACGGGAGTCTAAGTGCCTCCCCTGGCCTGAGAAGTGGTTGCGGTCGTCAAAATAGAGACCACCTAAGCAAGGCCAGTACACGCTGTCAGAATCTGAGCTAGGGCCTCCTGAAGACCTGGAATCACAATAGGCACAGGTGGTGCCTGAGCTGGTGCATCAATAACTAGAACTTGGTCCTGATCTGGGACAACCGGTGGATCTGTAGGTATTTCCCCAACTATTGTACGGGCTGCACCTCTTCCCCTACCACGGCCTCTGCCGCGGCCTCGGCCTCTTGGCTGGTGGTACTGGTGGCTAGCCCTCCTGACCGATAGTACGAGTCCTCACCATCTGTGAAAGAATGAAACAACAGATGTTTAGTTACTAGAATCAACAGATTCGCACGACAAGAATTCAAGAATGTGGGGTTTCCTAAAGGTTCTGAAGCCTCTCGAAGATAAGTACATACGTCTCCATACCGATCCACAAGACTCTACTAAACCCGCTCATGACTCGTGAGACCTATGTAACCTAGGCTCTGATACCAATCTGTCACGACCCAAAACTAACCCCTGTCGTGATGGCGCCTATCGTGGAACTAGGCAAGCCGACTTATTTCCAAAACAACCGATATTTCATTTTAAAAATAATTTCAAGGTTATTTGACATAAAACCTCCATTAAAAGAGTTCAAATCAAAGAAAAATAGAAGTGCAGAAAAGAAAAGCCCGACATCGAGGTGTCACTAGTCATGAGCATCTGCTACAATCATTCTAACAATATCAAGGCTAACTCAGCCTGGAAAATAGCTAAATACAACTAGAGGAAGATAGGAGGGAGAATAGCAGGGGCTGCGATCGCCAAACAGCTACCTTGCTATCTCCAAGAAAATCTGCAACTAGAACACTCAATAATCGCTACTGTGTCCAGCTATACCTGAATCTACACACATGGTGCAGGGAGTAACGTGAGTACGCCAACTCAGTAAGTATCAACAATAAATAAAGACTGAGCAGTAGTGACGAGCAATAAAGCATATAACGTTCATATCAAGAAAATCTCAGTAAAATACCACATGCTCTTAAAAATCAAGATTTGAATCAAACATCTCGTTTAAACCCAGTTCCAGTAAAAATCATTTTAAAGATATTTTTCCAACAGTTTTTCAAACAACGGCTCAATGCAAAGGTGAGCAAAAATGATGAAATCATAAACAGCCCCTCGGGCAAAACATCACTCATATATAGCCCCTCGGGCAAACCTCACAGTCACTCGTGCCACTCGGGCATACCTCACAATCACTCTTGCCGCAAACCTCACAGTCACTCGTGCCACTCGGGCATACCTCACAATCACTCTTGCCACTCGGGCATACCTCACAATCACTCATGCCTCCCAGTCACTCAGCACTCGGCATGCGCACTCAGTAGGTACCTGTGCTCACTAGGGGTCTGTACAGACTCCGGAGGGGATCCTTCAGCCCAAGCGCTATAATTAGCACGGACAACTCACGTGCGATAATAATAAAGTATGTTGCAGGCGGGCAGCCCCGATCCACACTCACCTGCGCTCACTGGGGGTGTGTACAGACTCCGGAGAGGCTCCTTCAGCCCAAGTGCTATAATCTGCACGGACAACTCACGTGCGATAATAATAAAGTATGCTGCAGGCGGGCAGCCCCGATCCACACTCATCCTCACAAATCAGGCCCTCGGCCTCACTCAGTCATAAAGTATGCTGCAGGCGGGAAGCCCCGATCCACACTCATCCTCACAAATCAGGCCCACAGCCTCACTCAATCATAAAGTATGTTGCAGGCGGGCAGCCCTGATCCACACTCATCCTCACAAATCAGGCCCTTGTCCACACTCAGTCATAAAGTATGTTGCAGGCGGGCAGCCCCGATCTACACTCATCCTTACAAATCAAGCCACTCGGGCATTTCAGTAAAATAGGGCATTCGGCCCAAAACATTTATATGCATCAAAATAGAGTCAAAAAACTGAGTTATGCGGTAAACAAGTATAAACATGATTGAGTATAGAATTTTCAATCAAAAACAGTGAGAGGATGGTAAGAAACAGCCCCTAAGGGTCCAAACAGCATTGGCGCAAGGCCCAAACATGGCATTCAACCCAATTTACAGAAAATCTTTCTAAAACATATATGTATTAATGGTTTCAACAAAGTATGCAACTTTACAGTTGCTACGGGACAGACCAAGTCACAAATCCCGAATAGTGCACGCCCACACGCCCGTCACCTAGCATGTGCGTCACTTCAAAATAATAGAATGAAACAAAATTCGGGGTTTCATACCCTCGAGACCAGATTTACAATCGTTACTTACCTCAAACCGATCACCTGCAATGATCTTGCCTCTGGACGCAACCTCCAAATGCTCCGAATCTATTCACAATCAGTACAATACCATCAATACGTGCTAGTGGAATAAATTCCACAAGAAAAACTACAAAATTAGACCAAAACCCGAAATTAGCTCAAACTCGGCCCCCGGGCCCATGTCTCAAAATCCGACAAAATTCACAAAACTAGAAAGCTCATTCAATCACGAGTCTAACCATACCAAATTCATCATAATCCGACATCGTTTGGTCCTTCAAATCCTTAAAAACATTTCCCAAAATTTCCAAGCCCTAACCCCTCATTTGCACTAATTACCATGATTAAACAATGGAAAATCACCATATATACAAGTATTAGGGCTCAAGTAACTTACCTCAATGATATCCCCCTTGATTCCCTATTCAAACCCCTCCAAAAAAGCTCAAAAAACAGAGTTGAAATTGTGAAGAACGACCAAAATTCGCGAAGGGTTCTATTTATGGTTTCTGCCCAGAAATTTCGCACCTGTGGACCCTTTCTCGCACCTGCGCTTCCGCATCTGCAGACACAGGTGCACACCCGCGCATTCCACTTAGCTGACCAGACTTCGTACCTGCGGCAGTCTCCTCGCACCTGCGAGCCCGCAGGTGCGACCCATTCTTCGCATCTGCGAACATTTCCGCATCTGCGAGCCTTCAACGCACCTGCGGTTCCCGCACCTGCGGTTCCCAATCCGCAGGTGCGTACACACCAGAACAGCAGCTCCAGCTGTATTTTCCAACTTCAACAACTCCGTTAACCACCCGGAATCACCCCGAGGCCCTCGGGACCTCAACCAAAAATACCAAAAAGTCACATATCAACATACAAACTTAGTTGAACCTTCGAATCACTCAAAACAACATCCAAACACCAAATTACCCTCGGATTCAAGCCTAAGAACTTTTAAATTTTCCAAATTCGGCAACCGATGCCGAAACCAACCAAACCATGTTCGAATGACCTCAAATTTTGCACACACATCACAAATGACACTACGAACCTATCCCGATATCAAATTTTCCACTGCCGACTGAAATCGTCAAATTTCCAATTTCGCCAATTCAAGACTAATTCTACCACGGACCTCCAAATCACATTCTGGATGCACTCCTAAGTCCAAAATCACCTAACGGAGCTAACGGAACCATCAAAATTCAAATCCGAGATCGTTTATACAGAGGTCAACATCCGGTTGACTTTTCCAACTTAAGTTTCTACTTAAGAGACTAAGTATCTAAATTCACTCTGAGTTCCTTCCGAACCCGAACCAACTAACCCGATATAACATAATATAGCTGAGTAACACAAAAAGAAGTAGAAATGGGGAAAACGGGGCTATAACTCTCGAAACGACCGGCCGGGTCGTTACAGATTTTTTTTTCTGGAACAGGGTTTAAACGAGATATTTTGATTCAAATCTTGATTTTAAAAGCATGTGGTATTTTACTGAGATTTCCTGATATGAATGTTATATGCTTTATTGCTCGTCACTACTGCTCAGTCTTTATTTATTGTTGTTACTTACTGAGTTGGCGTACTCACATTACTCCCTGCACCTTGTGTGCAGATTCAGGTGTAGTTGGACACGGTAACGGATATTGATTGTTCTAGTTGCAGAAATTTCTTGGAGATAGCAAGGTAGCTGTTTGGCGATCGTAACCCCTGCTCTTCTCCCTCTTATCTTCCTCTAGTTGTATTTAGCTATTTTTCAGGCTGAGTTAGCATTGATATTGTTAGACAGATTGTAGTAGATGCTCATGATTTAGTGTCGCCCCGATGTCGGGCTTTTCCTTTCGCACTTTTATTTGATTGGAACTCCTTTACGAAGGTTTTTATGTTAAATAACATTAGAATTATCTTTAAAATGCAAATATCGGTTTGTGTTGGAAATGAGTAGGCTTGCCAAGTTCCATGATAGGCGCCATCATGACAGGGGTTAGTTTGGGTCATGACACAATAAAACCAATCTCTCAATTGAATAAGGTAAATGAAAACCTTGTTAAATTTTGGCATTTCTGCAATATTTGACATAACCTCTTTTGGCCGAGTAATATAGGCAACATTTGTTATCCGTACATAATTTTTTTTGTTTCACCTACTTCATGTGCTTCTTCTCGTTTTTACTTTTCCAGGGCCCTACTGCACCATTGAAGGAAAGAAGAAAAAAAGAAAAAATTAGATAACGATCAGAAGATGGAAATTCGACCATCTATATGTATGAGCATGCAAATGAATGGGTCGATGAGAAAACATTGGACTCAGATGAAGAAGATGATTGACTTTTGTGACGGAGTTTTAGGGGCCAAAACTTGGTTTAGAGGAAGTTTTCGTTTGGCAGAAAACGTTGGCGTAAGTTATCAGAAAAGAAAAAAGAAAAGGGCTTTTAAACTAAACATGAATAAATTAAAACGAAATTGAGGAAGAAAATTCTCCAGAGAACTACAAATGATATTAAGAAAGCGCAGAGGGAATAAATTAGGGTTTTACCTGCTAAAGTTGTTCTTTGTAAGCAGATAGAGTCAAAGTCAATTGTTCCATGCTAACTACAATACAATACTTACGATTTCATAAAACTAACGAAATATTTCAGGATTTTCGTTGACGAATTCGATTTTCATGAGTGAATCGGGGGGAGAGGAAGAAATTGTCGTAGTTAGGGTACAAATCTGGATAGAAAGTGACGAAGAAAATGACTTTTTCAGCAGAGGAAGCGACTGTTCAGCAGGGAAAGCAACTTTTAACTTTTTTTATAAAATCAATGACTAAATCAATATTATTAAAAGGAAAATAAATGAGAAAATAGTGAAATAGTCCTTCAAATCTAATAAAGTGCCACATTACCTAAACAATAACAACTATAAAGAAGCTCCAAATTGGACTAACCCCTAAAACATAAAACTTCAAGAAACCTTCCACCATACTACTCCCTTCTTCTACTCCCATGTTTCCCTCATTTCTATTTCAATAACTTCATATTTCTTCTCACCTTCAACAATTTCATTTTCCTGATTTTCTTTTACAGAATCACACCAACACTCTTCCTATACTTTCTGCTTTACACTTTCTATTTATTTAATTTCTCCAAAACCCACATGTAATTTTGAGTTTTCCATCTTAAACCTAATTGTTTCCTTTTTTCTGTCACGACCCAAACTAACCCCTGTCGTGATGCCGCCTATCGTGAAACTAGGCAACCCGACTCATTTCTAAAAAAAACTGATATTTTCATTTCAAAAATAATTTCAATGATAGTTAATATAAAAACCTTCGTAAAGGAGTTCAAATCAAACAAAAGTGCGGAAAAGAAAAGCCCGACATCAGGGTGCCACTAGTCATGAGCATCTACTACCATTTGTCTGACAATATCAAGACTAAAATAGTCTGGAAAATAGCTAAATACAACGAAAGAAAGATAAGAGGGAGAAGAGCAGGGGCTGCGATCGCCAAGCGGCTACCTTGCTATCCCCGAAAAAATCTACAACCAGAATAATCAACAACCGCTACCGTACCCAACTACTCCTGGATGTCAACACAAAGTTGTCATGACCCGAAATTTTCCACCGACGGGACCGTGATGGCGCCTAACATTTCACTTGCTAGGCAAGCCAACATTAGAGAATCATTAACCAATTCCTTATTTCCATTCAGTAATTAACAATAATTAACTAAGATGAAATATAATAAGTGTGGAATATCATAAAACTGTATTAATTACTACCACCCGGATCTGGAGTCACAATTCACCAGCATTCTAGAATTTACTACAAGTAATTGTCTGAAAGAAATACAACTGTCTGAATGAAAGAAACAGTAGAACAGAAAAGATAGACGGGGACTTCAAGGTCTGTGAACGCCGACAGATCTACCTTGAGTCTCCGGACAACGGACCAATATCAGAATCTCGATCAACCCAAACCAATATCAAAATCTACACAAAAAGTGAAGAGTGTAGTATCAGTACAACCGACCCATGTACTGGTAAGTGTCGAGCCTTACCTCGGCAAAGTAGTGACGAGGCTAGGACAAGACACCCACATATAACCTGAACAGTATATTCATGCTAGTGGCAACAATAGTAAATAAAGAAGTAACGCAGGAATAATGGGAAGGGGAGCATACAGTGGGGGAATACAACATAAAGAGTGAGAATAATGAATAGACAGAATTAAATCGGAAATCCTTAAACAAATTGAGCAATTAAAACAGCAAGAAAAACTGCATGGCATCACCCTTCGTGCTTTTACTATCAGCCTCACCAAATAATAAATAAGAGTGCAAGGCATCGCCCTTCGTGCTTTTACTCTCTTCCTCACAATATAAATAATTCATGCATGACATCACCCTTCATGCTTTACACTCTTTCTCACCATATAAATAAATCATGCACGACATCACCCTTCGTGCTTTACACTCTTCCTCACAATATAAATAAATCATGCACGACATCACTTTCGTGCTTTACACTCTCCCTCACAATTCACAGAATCAATAACAACGGATAGAGGGAAGTTTCACAAAGAAATCAATATTTCATCAATGATTACTTTCACAATTTAACATCTCAACCTCGAATCAATATTCACAATTTTATCAACCTTGGTAGAACCAGATACAAGTCTCCCAACATTTCAATAACAACAATAAGTATAGATAACAAGATTTAAGACTAAAAATTTTCAAGAATAGAATTCCACTCGCATGCTATGACTCGACCACAATGCATAGATGCTCGTCACCTCAACTATACATCGTATTCAACAACCAAACATGTAGCAAATACTCACACAATACCTATTCCCTCAAGCCAAAGTTAGACACAACACTTGCCTCGCTCCGAAGGTCACTTAATTCTCAATCACAGCTTTTCCTTTGGAATTCACCACCAAACCACTCGTATCTATTCAAAAATGACTCAATAATATCAAATATTGCTAAAGGAATCAATTATATTTCATAAATTAAATTTCCCAAATTTTCCTCCAAAAAGTCAAAAAATCGACCCCGGGCCCGCTTGGTCAAAACTCGAGGTTCGGACCAAAATCCTTTTACCCATTCACCCCCGAGCCTGAATATGTAATTAGTTTTGGAATCCGACCTCAAATTGGGATCTAAATCCTAAAATTTCTGAAATCCCTAGTTTCTACCCTAACCCCTAATTCTACCATGAAAACTCTAGATTTTAGGTTGATAATTCATAAAATGTAATAGGTAATTCAAATAAAATGGTTTAGAATCACTTACCAACACTTTGGGGAAGAAAATGACTCTTGTAAATAGCCTCTACCCATTTGGTTCTTGAAAAATGTTGAAGAAATGGCTTAAACCCGTGTTTGGAGTCTGTTTTAAGTCACTGGACAGGCCTCCATCGCGTTCGCGAGAGGCCTGTCGCGATCGCGATGCACAGCGGCCTAAGGCCTTCGCATTCGTGAGTCTTTCTACGTGTTCGCGTAAGGCAGCTCCCCCAAGCCTTCGTGTTCGCGACTCAGTGGACGCGTTCGCGTAGAAGAACATGACCCCCTCCCCCAGGTCCCTTAAACTATCGCGTTTGCGTGAGACAGATCGCGTTCGCAAAGGGTACCACCCGCAATGCCCCCCCAATGCTTCGAGTTCGCGACCAGTCATTCGCATTCGCGAAGAAGAAAATTCCCCTACCCCCAATTTACCTTTCGCGTTCGCGACACTACCTACGCGAACGCGAAGAAGGGCACACCAGAACAGCTGTTGCAGCAAAAATCTCAGATTTTCTAAGTACAAATCACCCAGTAGCCTATCCGAAACTCACCCGAACCCTCGGGGCTCCAAATCAAACATGCACATAAGTCTAAAAACATCATACGGACCTGCTCGCGGGATCAAATCGCAAAAATAATACCTAGAACTACGAATTTAGTACCAAATCAAATGAAATTCTCAAGAACACTTTAAAATTTCTATTTTCTCAACTGGACGTCCGAATCACGTCAAATCAACTCCGTTTCTCACCAAAGTTTTCCGACAAGTCTTAAATATCATAATGAACCTGTACCAGGATCCGAAACAAAAATACAGGCCCGATACTAACAAAGCAAAATATCAATCAATTCATAAAAACAAATAATTTCCAAACCTTTAATTTTCATCAAAAATTCATAACTCAAGCTAGGTACCTCCGAATTTGATTCCGGGCATACGCCCAGGTCCCATAATTTGATACGGACCTACCAGGACCGTCAAAGTACGGATCCGGGCTCGTTTACCAAAAATATTGACCGAAGTCAACTAAAATCAACTTTTAAGGTAAAAATTCTTATTTTTGTTAGTTTTCAACATAAAAGCTTTTCGGAAACCTGCTCGGACTACGCACGCAAATCGAGGAGGGTAAAAATGAGATTTTTAAGGCTTAAGAGCATAGATTTGAGTTCTAAAGCATAAGATGACCTTTTGGGTCATCACATTCTCCACCTCTAAAATAACCGTTCGTCCTCGAACGGACATAGAAAAGTACTTGGGCAGGTGAAAAGGTGGGATATCTACTTCGCATATCGGACTCGGACTCCCAAGTAGCTGCCTCAATAGGCTGACCTCTCCACTGCACTCGAACTGAAGGGTAACTCTTTGATCTCAACTGGCGAACTTTTCGGGCTAGAAATGCCACCCGCTCCTCCTCGTAAGTCAAATCCTTATCCAATTGGACAGAGCTGAAATCTAACACATGGGACGGATCGCTGTGATACTTTCGAAGCATGGACACATGGAATACCGGATGAACAGCTACTAAACTAGGTGGCAACGCAAGCCTGTAAGCCACCTCCCCCACTCTCTCCAGAATCTCAAAAGGTCTGATATAACTAGGGCTCAAATTGCCCTTCTTTCCGAACCTCATTACACCCTTCATGGGTGATACCGAAGTAACACTCTCTCTCCGACTATGAATGCAGCATCACAAACTCTACGGTCGGCATAACTCTTCTACCTAGACTGAGCTGTGTGAATTCGATCCTGAATAATCTTGAACTTATCCAAGGCATCATGTACTAAGTCTGTGCCCAACAACGGAGCCTCTCCCGGCTCGAACCACCCAACTGGCGACCGACACCGCCTACCATATAATGCCTCATAGGGAGCCATCTGAATGCTCGACTGGTAGCTGTTGTTGTAGGCGAACTCTGCAAGGGGCAAGAACTGATCCCACGATCCTCCGAAGTCTATAAGACAAGCGCGAAGCATATCCTCCAAGATCTAAATAGTACACTCAGACTGTTTGCCCGTCTAAGGATGAAATGTTGTGCTCAACTCAACCCGCGTACCCAACTCACGCTGAACTTCCCTCCAAAAGTGCAAGGTAAACTGCGCACCTCGATCAGAAATGATAGACATGGGCACACCATAAAGACGGATGATCTCACGACTGTAAATCTATGCCAACCGCTCTGAGGAATAGGTAACTGCCATAGGAATGAAATGCGTTGACTTAGTCAGCCTGTCCATAATGACCCAAACTGCATCGAACTTCCTCTGAGTCCGTGGGAGTCCAACAACAAAATCCATAGTGATACACTCCCACTTCCACTCAGGAATTTCTAACCTCTAAAGTAAACCACCAGGTCTCTGATGCTCACACTTTACCTGCTGGTAATTTAGGCACCGAGCTACATAGGCAACTATGTCCTTCTTCATTCGTCTCCACCAATAATGCTACCTCAAGTCCTGATACATCTTGGCGGTCCCCGAATGAATAGAATACCAGGAATTGTGGGACTCTTCAAGAATCAACTCACGAAGTCTATCCACATTAGGCACACAAATTTGACCCTACATCCTCAAAACTCCATCATCTCCAACAGTAACTTGCTTGGCACCCCCGTGCCGCACTGTGTCTCTAAGGACAAGTAAATGAGGATCGTCATGCTGCCAATCTCTGATGCGCTCAAACAAAGAAGACCGAGCAACTGTACAAGCCATAACACAGCTGGGCTTAGAAACATCTAACATCACGAACTGGTTGGCCAAGGCCTGAACGTCTAATGCAAGCAGTCTCTCACTAACTGGAATATATACAAGGCTACCCATACTGACTGACTTTCTACTCAAAGCGTCGGCCACCACGTTGGCCTTCCCGGGATGAGACAATATAGGTGATATCATAGTCATTCAATAGCTCTAGCCACCTCCTCTGCCTCAAATTGAGTTCCTTCTGCTTGAACAAATACTGCAAGCTTCGATGATCGGTAAATACCTCACATGGCACGCCGTAAAGATAGTGCCTCCAAATCTTCAGCGCGTGAACAATGGCTGCCAACTCTAGATCATGAACATGGTAATTCTTCTTGTGAACTTTCAGCTGCCATGAAGCATATGTAATAACCTTGCCACCCTGCATCAATACCGCTCCCCGACCAATACGAGATGTGTCACAATATACTGTATAAGATCCTGAACCTGTGGGTAACACCAATACCGGTGCCGTAGTCAAAGCTATCTTGAGCTTCTGAAATCTAGCTTCACACTCGTCTGACCACCTGAATGGGGCACCCTTCTGGGTCAATCTGGTCAACGGGGCTGCTATGGATGAAACACCTTCCACAAATCGACGGAAATAGCCCGCCAAACCTAGGAAACTACAGATCTCTGTAGATGATGTGGGTCTAGGCCAGTTCTGGACTGGCAGAATGACCAAGATTTCCTCTCCACTCTAATCGAGGCAACCCCTACAAGGCTAAGGTCAATGTCTTGGCGTGACAATATAATATAGCATGATAAGATGACAGCCAATCCATACCCAGTATGACATCAAAATCAACCATGTCGAGAAGTAGGAGATCTACACGAGTCTCAAGACTCCCAATGGTGACCACACACGAACGATAAACACGATCTACAATAATAGCATCTCCCACTGGTGTGGACACATACACAAGAGCACTCAAAGAATCACGGGGCACAACCAAATAGGAAGCAAAATAGGATGACACATAGGAGTAAGTAAATCTCAGAACAAATAGAAGTGAAGCATCTCTACTGCAAACTGAAACAGTACCTGTGATAACAGCATCAGATGACTCAGCCTCAGGCCTGGCTGGGAAAGCATAACACCGGGGCTGGACCCACCACCCTGAACTACGTCCCTGGGACGACCTCTAGCTGGCTGGTCTCCACCTCTAATGGCCTGACCTCCACTTCTAACAGTCTGGCCTCTACCTTTGGCTGCCTGACCCCTACCTCTGGCTGGCTGAGCAGGTGGTGCAGAAACTGGTGTCGGGACCATGGCACGCGAACTCTGATCTGTGAGCTACCCGTTGCTGGAGGGAAAAATCTAGCAATGTGCCTCGGATCACCACAAGTATAACATAACTTCGGCTGCTGTGACTTCTGACCCTGAAGCTGGCCCTGTCGACCTGAATAACCACCCTGATAACTCTGGAGTGGAGGTGCACTAATAGGAGCTGGTGGTGCACTGTAGGCTAGCTGGTCGGAATAATGCATCTGAGGGCCACGACCACCTGAGGCACCGTGGGATTCCTAGAGCGCTGAATGAAACAGCCTGGGAGGATGGCCTCTACCAAAAGTACTCCTGCCTTTAGGTGAGGCACCGCTGAACTCACCGGAATGATGAGGTCTTTTGTCAGACCCCTGACCTCTCTGAGTAAGAACCAGTTCGACTCGTCTGGTGACATTAGCAGCTGCCTGAAAAGAAATCTCACTCCCAGTCTCCTTAGCCATCTGCAATCTGATAGGCTGAGAAAGTCCATCAATAAACCTCCTCACCCTCTCTCTCTCTCGGTGGGAAGCATAAGAATAGCATAATGGGCCAAATCAACAAAACAGGTCTCATACTAAGTAACAGTCATACTGCCCTACTGGAGACGCTCAAACTGACGGCGACGCTCCTCTCTCAATGTGATAGGCAAAAACATCTCTATGAAGAGCTGAGAGAACTGGTCCCAGGTAAGAGCAGGGGACCCAGCTGGTCTGGTCAACAAGTAATCTCTCTACCATTTCTTGGCGGAACCAGTCAATCTGAAATGCAACAAAATCGACCACATTGGTCTCCACTATACCCATGTTTCGTAGAACCACGTGACAACTGTCAAGATACTCCTGGGGATCCTCTAAAGGAGCACCACTGAAGTGAACAGGAAAGAGCTCGATAAACCTGTCTAATCTCCATAAATCCTCAGAACACATAGTTGGCCCATCTCCGACCTGTGTCGCAATAACCGGCTGAACTAATCTGACTGGCTGAGCTGTTGGAGCCTGATACTGGGGAGCTATCTACTCCGGAGCAGGAGTGGTGGGAGTCTGGGCTCCTCCTCCAGCCTGAGAGACTGCTGGTGCCATGGGAAATGCTCCAGTCTGGGCCACACTATCCATAAGACCCACCAAATGGACCAAAGCATCCTAAAGTACTGGGGTAGCAATGAACCATTCCGGAACCTAAGCTGGTCCGGTAGGAATAGTTTGGGCTGGAACCTCCTCGTCAAGCTCTATCTGAGGCTCCACTGCTGGGGCTGCTGCTCGGTCCCTAGACTGAGCCCTGCCCCTGCCTTGGCCTCTGGCATAGCCTCGGCCTCGACCTCTGATCCGCGTAGGAGCTGTCACTGGAGGCTCTGGCTGCTGCTCAGTGGAGGAAGCGGTACGTGTTCTCGCCATCTGCGAGAGAATAAAAGTAGAAGAGTTCAATCAGTATTGAGAAAGCAAAATCGCACGACAGAGAAGAATAAAAGTGAAACTTGTTCCTAAACTTCATAGCCTCTGGAAGATAAGCACAGACGTCTCCGTACCGATCCTCCAGACTCCACTAAGCTTTCTCGTGAATCGTGAGACCTAAGCAACCTAGTACTCTAATACCAATTGTCACGACCCAAAATTTCTCACTGACAGGACCGTGATGGCGCCTAACATTTCACTTGCTAAGCAAGCCAACGTTAGATAATCATTAACCAATTCCTTATTTCCATTCAGTAATTAACAATAATTAACTAAGATGAAATATAATAAGTGCGGAATATCATAAAACTGTATTAACTACTACCACCAGATCTGGAGTCACATCTCACGAGCATTCTAGAATTTACTACAAGTAATAGTCTGAAAGAAATACAACTGTCTGAATGAAAGAAACAGTAGAACAAAAAAGATAGACGGGGACTTCAAGGCCGGTGAACGCCGACATATCTACCTTGAGTCTCCGGACAGCGAACCAATAGCAAAATCTCGATCAACCCGAACAAATATCAATATCTGCACAGAAAGTACAGAGTCAGTATCAGTACAACCGACCCCATGTACTGGTAAGTGTCGAGCCTAACCTCAGCGAAGTAGTGACGAGACTAGGACAAGTCACCCACATATAACCTGAACAGTATAATCATGCTAGTGGCAACAACAGTAAATAAAGAAATAAGGCAGGAATAATGGGAGGGGAACATACAGTGGGGGAATACAACATAAAGAGTGAGAATAATGAAAAGACAAAATTAAATCGGAAATCCTTAAACGAATTGAGCAATTAAAACAGCAAGGAAAACTGCACGGCATCACCCTTCGTGCTTTTACTCTCTTCCTCACAATATAAATAATTCATGCACGGTATCACCCTTCGTGCTTTACACTCTTCCTCACCATATAAATAAATCACGCACGGCATCACCCTTCATGCTTTACACTCTTCCTCACAATATAAATAAATCATGCACGGCATCACCCTTCGTGCTTTACACTCTCCCTCACAATTCACAGAATCAATAACAACGGATAGAGGGAGGTTTCACAAAGAAATCAATATTTCATCAATGATTACTTTCACAATTTAATATTTCAACCTCGAATCAATATTCACAATTTTATCAACCTTGGTAGAACCGGATACAAGTCTCCCAACATTTCAATAACAATAATAAGTATGGATAACAAGATTTAGGACTACAAATTTTCAAGAATGGAATTTCACTTGCATGCTATGACTCGACCATAACGAATAGATGCTCGTGACCTCAACTATACATCGTATTCAACAACCAAACACGTAGCAAATACTCACACAATACCTATTCCCTCAAGCCAAAGTAAGACACAACACTTACCTCGCTCCGAAGGCCACTTAATTCTCAATCACAGCTTTTCCTTTCGAATTCACCTCCAAACCACTCGTATCTATTCAAAAATGACTCAATAATATCAAATATTGCTAAAGGAATCAATTATATTTCATTAATTAAATTTTCCAAATTTTCCCCCAAAAAGTTGAAAAATCGACCCCGGGCCCGCTTGGTCAAAACCCGAGGTTCGGACCAAAATTCTTTTACCCATTCACCCCCGAGCCCGAATATGTAATTAGATTTGGAATCCGACCTCAAATTGGGATCTAAATCCTCAAATTTCCGAAATCTCTAGTTTCTACCCTAACCCCTAATTCTACCATGAAAACTCTAGATTTTAGGTTGATAATTCATAAAATGTAATGGGTAATTGAAAGAAAATGGTTTAGAATCACTTACCAACACTTTGGGGAAGAAAATGACTCTTGAAAATCACCTCTACCCGTTTGGTTCTTGAAAAATGTTGAAGAAATGGCTTAAACCCGTGTTTGGAGTCTGTTTTATGTCACTAGACAGGCCTTCATCACGTTCGCGAGAGGACTGTCACGATCGCGATGCACAACGGCCTAAGGCCTTCACGTTCGCGAGTCTTTCTACGCGTTCATGTAAGGCAGCTCCCCAAAAGCCTTCGTATTCGCGACCCAGTGGACGCATTCGCGTAGAAGAACATGACCCCTCTTTCCCAGGTCCCTTAAACTATCGCGTTCGCGTGAGACAGATCGCGTTCGCGAAGGGTACCACCCCCAACGCTTCGTGTTCGTGACCAGTCATTCGCGTTCGCGAAGAAGAAAATTCCCCTGCCCCTATTTTACCTTTCGCGTTCGTGACACTACCTACGCGAACGCGAAGAAGGGCACACCAGAACAGTTGCTACATCAAATATCTCAAATTTTCTAAGTGCAAATCACCCCGTAGCCTATCCGAAACTCACCCGAGCCCTTGGGGCTCCACACCAAGCATGCACATAAGTCTAAAAGCATCATACGGACCTGCTCGCGCAATCAAATTGCCAAAATAATACCTAAAACTACGAATTTAGCACCAAATTAAATGAAATTATCAAGAACACTTTAAAATTTTTATTTTCTCAACTGGACGTCTGAATCACGTCAAATCAACTCCGTTTCTCACCAAATTTCACCGACAAGTTTTAAATATCATAATGAACCTGTACCGGGCTCCGAAACCGAAATACAGACCCGATACTAACAATGCAAAATATCAATCAATTCTTAAAAACAAATAATTTTCAAACTTTTAATTTACATCAAAAATTCATAACTCAAGCTAGGGACCTCCAAATTCGATTTCGGGCATATGCCCGGGGTCCCATAATTCGATACGAACCTACCGGGACGGTCAAAGCACGGATCCGGGCCCGTTTACCAAAAATGTTGACCGAACTCAACTAAAATTAACTTTTAAGGAAAAAATTCTTATTTCATTAGTTTTCAACATAAAAGCTTTCCGGAAACCTGCCCGGACTGGGCACGCAAATCGAGGAGGGTAAAAATGATATTTTTAAGGCTTAAGAGCGCAGATTCGAGTTCTAAAGCATAAGATGACCTTTTGGGTCATCACAAAAGTGCAGGAAGTAACGTGAGTACGCCAACTCAGTAAGTAACAACAATAAATAAAGACTGAGCAGTAGTGACGAGCAATAAAGCATATCAAGTTCATATCACAAAAATTCAGTAAAGTACATCATGCTTTAAAAATCAGTGTTTGAATCAAATCATCTCGTTTAAACCCCGTTTCAGTAAAAATCATTTAAAGATATTTTTCAACAGTTTTTCAAACAAAGGCTCAATGCAAAGGTGAGAAAAAAAATGATGAAATCATAAACAGCCCCTCGGGTAAAACATCACTCATATACAGCCCCTCGAGCAAACCTCACAGGCACTCATGCCTCTCGAGCATACCTCACAATCACTCTTGCCACTCGGGCATACCTCACAATCACTCTTGCCACTCGGGCATACCTCACAATCACTCATTCCTCTCAGCCACTCAGCACTCGGCACTCACCCTCAGTAGGTACCTGCGCTCACTAGGGGTATGTACAAACTCCGGAGGGGCTCCTTCAGCCCAAGCGCTATATCAAGCCAAATCATGGCATAAATCACTCAGACCCTCGGCCTATATCGAACATGCTGCGGCATGCAGCCCGATCCCATAAATATCCTAAAAAATGAGGACCTCGGCCTCACTCAGTCATAAACCTCTCAAGCCACGGCATTTCAGTAAAAACAGGGCATTTAGCCCAAAACAACATTTATATACATCAAAATAGGGTCATAAAACTGAGTTATGCAGTAAACAAGTATAACCATGACTGAGTATAGATTTGCAATTGAAAACAGTGAGAGGATAGTAAGAAAAGGCCCCTAAGGGTCCAAACAGCACTGGTACAAGGCCCAAAATATGGCATTCAGCCCAATTTACAAAGATTCTTTCTAAAACATATAAGTATCATATAGTTTCAATAAAATATGCAACTTCACAGTTGCTACGGGACAGACCAAGTCACAATCCCCAACAGTGCATGCCCACACACCCGTCACTAGCATGTGCGTTACTTCAAAATAGTAAAATGATACGAAATCCGGGGTTTCATACCCTGAGGAATAGATTTACAATCGTTACTTACCTCAAACCGGTCAAATCTCTATCCCGCAATGCTCGTGCCTCTCGACTCGGCCTCCAAATGCTCCGAATCTATTCACAATCAGTACAATACCATCAATATATACTAATGGATTGAATTCCACAAGAAAAAACTGTCAAATTAGCCCAAAACCCGAAATTGGCTAAACCTGCCCCCCGAGCCCACATCTCAAAATCCAACAAAATTTGAAAAACTAGGAAGCTCATCCATTCACGAGTCCATACATATGTAATTTATCAAAATCCGACATCGTTTGGTCCCTCAAATCCTTAAATTAAACTCTCCAAAATTCCAAGCCCTAGCCCCTCATTTTCACTAATTACATTATTAAACAACGGGAATTCACCATACATATGAGCATTAGGGCTCAAGCAACTTACCTCCCTGATAGCCCTTGAATCACCCTTCAAATATCACTCCAAAAGCTCCAAAAACCGACTTGAAAATGGTGGAAATGAACCAAATTCGCGAAGGGGTTCTATTTATGGTTTCTGTCCAGGCTTTTCGCACCTGCGGAAAATTTCTTGCTTCTGCACCACCGCACCTGCGTAAAATCCATCGCAGGTGCGGAACTCACTTAGGAGCCCATGTTCCACATCTGCGGCCCAAATTCCTGCGACTGCGAAGGCGCACCTGCACGTTTCCTCCGCTTCTGCGAAGCCTTCCCAGCATCCCCCTTTCCGCATCTGCGTCCCAGGTTTCGCACCTGCGGGCTCGCAGATGTGACCTCCTACTTGCACCTGTGAATCCTTCCTAGCCCAGTACTGCCCGCTCCTGCGGACTTCACATGCGCACCAGCGGCCTCGCACCTGCGACTTTTCCTCCCGCAGGTGCGGAAATAGCAGAAGCAGCAGCTTCAGCTGCATTTTCGAACTTTGACAAATCCGTTAACCACCCGGAATCACCCCGAGGCCCTCGGGACCTCAACCAAAAATACTAAAAGTCATATATCAAGATACAAACTTAGTCGAACCTTTGAATCACTCAAAACAACATCAAATCATCAAATTACCCTCGGATTCAAGCCTAAGAACTTCTTACGTGCCAAATTTGACATCCGATGCCGAAATTAACCAAACCACGTCCGAATAACCTCAAATATTACACACACATCACAAATGAGACTACGAACCTACTCCAACTTCCGGAATTCCATTCCGACCACGATATAAAATTTTCCACTGCCGACCAAAAATCACAAATTTTCAATTTCGCCAATTCAATCCTAATTTTACCACGGACCTCCAAATCACATTCCGGACGCACTCCTAAGTCCAAAATCACCTAACAAAGCTAATGGATCCATCATAATTCCAATTCGAGGTCAAATGCTAAAAAGTCAAATTTGGTCAACTCTCCCAATTTAAAGCTTCAACAATAAAATTCTTTCTTCCAATTCGATTCTGAAATACCTGCAAACCAAAAATGACGATTCACACAAGTTAAAGTACATCATACGGAGCTACTCATGCCCTCAAACAATCGAGCGAAGTACAATTGTTCAAAATAACCGGTCGGGTCATCACATTTTCCCTTGGTAGTTATCACATCAAATAACTTCTCGACTTCACCATAAGGAATTCCGAATACAGAGATACATGAAATGACAATGAAACTAAGAGAGATAAGTAAAGACAAAATTAGAAAAAAAGAAGATTTACCTTTGGTGTTTAGCAGGGCAAAGTTTTTAGTTGCGGTACATTACTTATTAACCTTCATAAAATCGAACGTTTTCGGTTTAATAAGATCTAGCTCGTTGAACTCAAAAAAGTAAAGAAAAAAAATATGTTCTATGTCACGACTAATCTAATCCATCCATAAATACTACAAGTTTATCAATGCACTGCTACTTGGGCAAGATAAAAGCAAAACACGCCCATATGAGTCTATTAATTGCATATACTGACTTTGATACTCCATATAATGCCAAATGATACAGAAATACATCAGATTCAAACCAAATCTATACGCCTATAATCAGTGAATATATCTAAGAAATAATTAACATACACAATTTTGAAACATATGGAGTTTTGAAGGTTTAAACAGCCAACCGGATAGGATACCATCAGACGCATGCCAAGAAGAAGGTTCTGTATACCACAACAACAAACATTACAGTGGAAGTTGGAAAACTTTCACTAAATAATAGTGTGATAGTTGGATGTTTACCTCAAAAATAGAATATCTTCAATATGTGAATGAACTTCATAAATATATGGTGCAACATTGCGGGTGTTAAAATCAAAAGATATGATGATTATATATATATTTTGTTAGCGAGATTGTCATCACCTTTATACTTTTTTTCAAAAGAGTGTGTCGTAAAAGAATAGTTTCTTATCGGAGTCATTAGTTTGATAGGACTTCTCGATTTTCCTGCCTAATTCCATCAAACATCAAAATCAATTTCAATTGCAGAAGGTAAATTAAAACCTTGTTGAAGTTTTTCCAGCCTAATTCCATCAACTATAAAACCTATCTCTCAATTGAATAAGGTAAATGAAAACTTTGTTAAATTTTGGCATTTCTGTAATATTTGACATAACCTCTTTTGGCCGAGTAATACATGCAACATTTGTTATCCGTACATAATTTTTTTTGTTTCACCTACTTCATGTGCTTCTTCTCGTTTTTACTTTTCTAGGGCCCTACTGCACCTTGAAGGAAGGAAGAAAAAAAGAAAAAGTTAGATAATGATCAGAAGGTGGAAATTCGATTATCTATATGTATGAGCATGCAAATGAATGGGTCGATGAGAAAACATTGGACTCGGATGAAGAAGATGATTGACTTTTGTGACGGAGTTTTAGGGGCCAAAACTTTGTTTAGAGGAAGTTTTCGTTTGGCAGAAAACGTTGGCGTAAGTTATCAGAAAAGAAAAAAAGAAAAGGCTTTTAAGCTAAACATGGCAAAATTAAAACGAAATTGAGGAAGAAAATTCTTCAGAGAACTAGAAATGATATTAAGAAAGCGCAGTGGGAATAAATTAGGGTTTTACCTGCTGAAGTTGTTCTTTGTAAGCAGAGAGAGTCAAAGTCAATTTTTCCATGCTAACTACAACACCGTACTTACGATTTCATAAAACTAACAAAATATTTCAGGATTTTCGTTGATGAATTCGATTTTCATGAGTGAACTGGGGAGATAGGAAGAAATTGAAGTAGTTGGGGTAAATATCTAGATAGAAAGTGACGAAGAAAATGAGTTTTTCAGCAGAGGAAGCAACTGTTCAGCAGGGAAAGCAACTTTTAACTTTTTGAAAAAAATCAATGACTAAATCTATATTTTTAAAAGAAAAATAAATGAGAAAATAGTGAAATAGTCCTTCAAATCTAATAAAGTGCCACATCACCTAAACAATAACAACTATAAAGAAGCTCCAAATTGGACTAACCCCTAAAACATAAAACTTCAAGAAACCTTCCACCATACTACTCCCTTCTTTTACTCCCATGTTTCCCTCATTTCTACTTCAATAACTTCATCTTTCTTCTCACCTTCAACAATTTCATTTTCCTGATTTTCTTTTATAGAATCGCACCAACACTCTACCTATACTTTCTGCTTTACACTTTCTATTTCTTCAATTTTTCCAAAACCGACATGTAACTTTGAGTTTTCCATCTTAAACCTAATTGTTGCCTTCTTTCCCTTGGTAGTTATCACATCAAATAACTTCTCGACTTCACCATCAAGAATTTCGAATACAGAGATACATGAAACGCCAATGAAACTAAGAGAGATAAGCAAACAAAAAAATAGGAAAAAAAGGAGATTTACCTTTGGCGTTTAGCAGGGCAAAGTTTTCAGTTGCAGTACATTACTTATTAACCTTCATAAAATTGAACGTTTTCGGTTTAATAAGATCTAGATCATTGAACTCAAAAAAGTAAACAAAATAAATATGTTCTATGTCATGAACAATCTAATCCATCCATAAATACAACATGTTTATCAATGCACTGCTACTTGGGCAAGATAAAAGCAAAACACGCCCATATGAGTATATCAATTGCATATACTGACTTTGATACTCCATATAATGCCAAATGATACAGAAATACATCAGATTCAAACCAAATTTACACGCCTCTAATCAGTGAATATATCTAAGAAATAATTAACATACACAATTTTGAAACATATGGAGTTTTGAAGGTTTAAACAGCCAACCAGATAGGATACCATCAGACGCGTGCCAAGAAAAAGGTTCTGTATACCACAACAACAAACATTATAGTGGTAGTTGGAAAACTTTCACTAAATAATAGTGTGATAGTTTGATGTTTACCTCAAAAATAGACTATGTTCAATATGTGAATGGACTTCATAAATATGTGGTGCAACATTGCGGGTGTTAAACCCAAAAGATCTGAAGATTAGATATATTATGTTAGCGACATGGACATCACCTTTATTTTTTTTTTAAAAAGAGTGTGTCATAAAAAGAATAGTTTCTTATCGGAGTCATTGGTTTGATAGGCTTTCTCGATTTTCCTGCCTAATTCCATCAAACTTCAAAATTAATTTCAATTGCATAAGGTAAATTAAAACCTTGTTAAAGTTTTCCCTGCCTAATTCCATCAACTATAAAACCAATCTCTCAATTGAATAAGGTAAATGAAAACCTTGTTAAATTTTGGCATTTCTGCAATATTTGACATAACCTCTTTTGGCCGAGTAATATATGCAATATTTGTTATCCGTACATAATTTTTTTTGTTTCATCTACTTCATGTGCTTCTTCTCGTTTTTACTTTTCCAGGGCCCTACTGCACCATTGAAGGAAAGAAGAAAAAAAGAAAAAGTTAGATAATAATCAGAAGGTGGAAATTCGACCATCTATATGTATGAGCATGCAAATGAATGGGTCGATGAGAAAACATTGCACTCGGATGGAGAAGATGATTGACTTTTGTGACGGACTTTTAGGGGCCAAAACTTGGTTTAGAGGAAGTTTTCGTTTGGCAGAAAACGTTGGCGTAAGTTATGAGATAAGAAAAAAGAAAAGGGCTTTTAAACTAAACATGGCAAAATTAAAACGAAATTGAGGAAGAAAATTCTTCAGAGAACTACAAATGATATTAAGAAAGCACAGAGGGAATAAATTAGGGTTTTACCTGCTGAAGTTGTTCTTTGTAAGCAGAGAGAGTCAACGTCAATTTTTCCATGCTAACTACAATGCAGTACTTATGATTTCATAAAACTAACAAAATATTTCAGGATTTTTGTTGACGAATTCGATTTTCATGAGTGAACCGGGGAGAGAGGAAGAAAATATCGTAGTTGGGGTAAAAATCTAGATAAAAAGTGACGAAGAAAATGACTTTTTCAGCAGAGGAAGCGACTGTTCATGTCACGACCCAAAATCCATTAAGGTCGTGAGGGCGCCGGACACCACCGTCAGGTAAGCCAACAATAAATACTAAATTTGATTCTCATTTTAATATTTTTGAAAATCATATTTCCTTCAATTTAATTGTAAAAGATGTAATTTACAGGAACATTTTCAATACAGGACAACCCACAATCACCCCAAAACCTGATGTCACAAGTGCATGAGTATCAACTAGGAAGGTAAAATAAAATACATGTCACGACCTGGAATTCACTAGTCGTGATGGCACCTAACCCAACCCGCTAGGTAAGCCAATTAACGATTTCCCATTTTCAAATAATTTAATAACATAATTTAACAAAGGAATTATCTAAGTCTTATACATCCCCAAGGACTGGTAGTACAAATCATGAGCTTCTAAGAATAGAATTTACAAGCTGATATGAAGTAAATACATCTTCTGTTTGGAAGGTACATAAACAGAGTTTTTATAAATCTAGGGCTACCATGAACAAGAGGCAGCTACAACAGGAACGGAGGTATATCTTCAATCCCGGCAACCATAGAGCACAGCAACAACAACAACCAATATCTGCACGTAATGTGTAAAAGTATAGTATCAGTGCAACCGACCCCATATACTGAGTAAGTATCTTGTCTAACCTCGTCGAAGTAGTGACGAGGCTTTGGTAAAAATGCTCATTGATAAAACTTGTAATGTAACTAACAATAAAACTATACTACAGTACAACAGAGTGGAGCACACGAAATGATTATACAAAGCAATAACAAAGTACTAAAAGAAAACACAATTAAACAGGTATCAAAATCTCACCCAATCCGTTCCTGAGAGCGAAAGCCAATAAATCACAACAATCACATCAAAACTTTCATAATGTGATAAATATACCCAAGACATAAAATTCAATGGCATGGAAATACCCTTCATGCATTTATCTCATCCTCACTAATAATGCGTAAAGCAGTACCAGCCAAATGATAGAAATGCCGATAACAGAAATAACAGAGTGAGAAATACGCAAATAACTATGGAGGATGAGAGTGTACATGAGAACATCAGTAACAGACTGAACAGAAAGCATATAGGTAATGACAATGATTAGAAAAAAGGAATGTAATTTCGACTAACTAGCAAGGTGAAGGCATGAAGACAAATATGACAAATAAGGAAGCGGACACATAATCTTTATAAGTTAGCAAGTAGGGACATGAACGACTAGTATGAAAGAAGACCTACACTTAAGTGCAACAAAATGGATGGCATGGATGAAATCCTAACAGCAGGAAATAGGCATGATATTAGCAAGTTTAAGCAAATAGAAGGCATGATAGCATGACAACAAGGTTATAGAGGATAAAGACAGAACAATAACGACATATCACATAAGAACCATGAACACGACAATAACAACTCCAGGTAAAGACATGAAGGTATCTGCAAGAAAGAAATATCACAACATAATGCATGTCTCTCGTCCTCACTTGCACGGAAACACCCTTCGTGCCATGAACTCACCATAACATAAAAGCGTAATAATATAAATACAATGGCATGACATCAACCTTCGTGCTTTTACTCACATAACATGGCAAGGCATCACCCTTCGTGCTTTTACTCACAATGATATGACACGGCATCACCCTTCGTGCTTTTACTCTCAATAATATGGCACGGCATCACCCTTCGTGCTTTTACTCTCAATAATATGGCACGATATCACCCTTCGTGCTTTAACTCTCAAATAATATGGCACAACATCACCCTTCATGCTTTACACTCTCCCTCACATGATAATGCATAAACAAAGGCACGACATCACCCTTCGTGCTTTACACTCTTCCTTACCAAGCATATGTATATCAATGACAAACAAGGCAGGAAGCATAAATAATGTCAAGGGGAGTGTTTAAACGAATATTTCAAATGAATCCCAATCACAACTTTCCAAGCCAACAATAGTTCAATAAACCCACAAGAACTTTTTTATTCAAGTATTCCAACAAATTTCACAAATGATCTACAACACAAGTATAGAATCTAGTATCTCAAGAATATCGACCGTAGAAATGTATTAATGATTATGCATATTGATGACCGAATTAAACACACCAATGTATTCTCAGAATTTCCATCAAATTTGATCAAGTTATAATTAGCTAAGTCTTAGTTTCTAACATTTAATACTATGTTCTTAGTATCTAGGAGCCAAGTAAGGCATGAGGCAAGAAGATCACGTGATTCTACAAAATACAGTTTATACCATATTTTACCCCTGAGCATGGTTACCCTGGCACATGCATATATGCCTGTCACCTCATATATGTATCGCCCCCGCATATAGCAAACAATGTCAAATAGTAGGAAAAATTCCCTCAATAAAATTAGGCAAAACACTTACCTCAAAGAAGGAAAACCAATACTCAAAATGAACTCCTCGGGTGATATGACCTCCGGGCGGCTCAAATCTAATCAAAATAACTTCAAAGCACAAATAAAACTCGTAAGAGACTATTCTGGATCATAAAGTCTCAATCTTTAACAAAGTCTAAAAATCGACCCAAAAGTCGAACCCCGGGCCCGCACCTCAGAACCAGACAAATTTCACAAAATACGGCTACCCATTCAAGTACGAGTCCAACCATACTAGTTTCACTCAAATCCGACTCCAATTCGATGTTCAAAACTCAAAAATTCATATTATGAACTTTAGGCCAAAACCTCCAATTTACTCTATAAAATTCATAATCCAATTACCAAAAACGAGAGTAGATTCGTGATATAATATCAAAAATGAGTAGAGAACACTTACCCTAGTCCACAAGATGAAAATTGCTCCATGAATCGCCTGAATCCGGGCTTGGAAATGTTAAAATGAAGTCAAAATCGCGATTTTTACAAGAACACTGCCCGGGTCTTTTATGCATCGCGAACGCGGAAGAACTATCGCGTTTGCGAAGAAGAAAACAAAAGCTGCCCAGAATACCCTTCGCGAACGCGAGAAACGGGACGCGAATGCGATGAACAAGGGACAGGACTTAGGCGAACGCATAAGAGACACGCGAACGCGAAGAGGAAAATGATCATCAGTGCTCGGGGCCTAGTTTGCACTTCGCGAACGTGACATATGGAATGCGAACGTGAAGAAGGAGGTGGCAGAACTTCGCGAACGCGTGAGGGTAGCTGCAAATAAGAAGAGGAAATATTACACCCTCCAAAATAACACTACGCGAATGCGAGTGCAAGGATGCGAACGCGATGAACGAAAACCAGATGACAGATTCAGCAGTTCAAAATAGGAGGAAAATGTTCCGTAGCCCATCCAGAACACACCCGAGGCCCCCGGGACCCCGTCCAAACATACCAACAAGTCCCATAACATAACATGGACCTACTCGAGGCCTCAAAACACCCAAAACAACATCAGAACGACGAATCACACATCAATTCGAATTCAATGAACTTGAAACTTCAAACTTCCATAACTGATGCCGAAACCTATAAAATCACGCCTGATTGACCTCAAATTTTGCACACAAGTCACATTTGACATTACGGTACTGCTCCAACTTCCGAAATCAGATTCCGACCCTGATATCAAAAAGTTCACTTCTGGTCAAACTTATCAAAAACCTTCAAATTTCTAACTTTTGTCAAACGACTCCAAAATGACCTACGTACCTCCAAATCCATTTTCAGACGCGCTCCCAATACCAGAATTACTCTACGGAGCTATTCTCAGACTCAGAATCCCAAACTAACATCGATAACATTGAAATGCACTTCAACCCAAATATGATAAATTTCTTCCAAAATGCTAACTTCCACAATAGGGGCCAAAATGCTCCCGGGTTATCCAAAACCCAATACGAACATACGCCTAAGTCCGAAATCATCATACGAACCTACTAGAACCTTCAAATCCCGATTCCGAGATCGTTTACCCAAAAATCCAACCTTAGTCAATTGTTCCAACTTAGAGATTGAATCTTGAAGTTCATCCTTCCTAATCGATTCCGGATAACTTAAAAACCAACACCGACGATTTACGCAAGTCATAACACATCATGCGAAGATGCTCGAGCTCTCAAAACTCCGAGCGAAGTGCAGATTCTCAAAACGACCAGTCAGGTCGTTAAATCCTCAACCACTTAAACACACGTTCGTCCTCGAACGTGCCAGGAGTCATTCTAAAGCTATCACATCACGGTATAATCTTACTATGCATAAACTCGGGTGTGATCCCGCGTCACCTTGCCCCATATAAACCTGCCAACACAACCTAACTATAGATCCTTACATAAACCTTGGTCCTTAAACCTTTGAACCCAATCTCTAACACCCCGAATTCATTATAAGCCCCAAATCTCACATCTACACATAGTATAAGCCTGAACAAGCCGTATTAGGCCATAACCAAAAACTCCAGGATGAAATCGCATGATGCGCCTCATCACTCGAATAATCTCAGTAGGAACTGCTGACCACCATTACTGCCTGAAAACAAATCCAGTGTCGATAGCAAACCTCAAATCGATTAGAGCCTCGTTTAAAACCTTCATACCCCGCCGATGATGAAAGAAAAACGCATAACCTCTTAACCACTCATCTGATCAATAATATAAGAAACTCACTAGTCCGACCAGGGCCATTTTGCCCGTATCCTCACCAAAACATAATATTATTCTTCCAAACCTTCCTCATCCCATTACAATAGTGCATTCTCAAGACTAGAAAGCTTATCCCAGCCATTACAAGCAGCCCTACCGACTAGTATCAATAGTAATCATATGGAACCCCACATAACACGGTCCCGAACACCAACAAGTAATAATTCGGACATGACAGATAACCGTAGGAGAGCTAAATAAGAAGACTACTAAACAAGTTAAGCAGGCAGGGAAATTTTAGCATTTTACTATGAACTATTTTCAACAAGGTTAAAGTAGAACTACACGAGGTAAACATCAGGAGTTACATTTCATCACAGTACCGTTGCGGCGTGCAACCCGATCCCATCATATCAATCCACATAAGGTACCCCTCGAGCCAGAACGATCGGCTCACTAATCATATGTGCGTCAATATCAAGCACCATAGTGCGCACAAAAATACAACCGTGGGAAATTTATCAGGAACAAACAATACTGAGAAGGACAAGCACAGCTTTGGTGCAATAAGAAAACCAACATCGCGAAGGCCATCTCGCCCATAGTACCATAAAGCGTAAACTGAATTACAATATATGTGCGAAGGACCATATAACCCCCACAATCCGTCATAGTATAAGAGGAAACATATAACATAAACCAAGGTGCGGATAACATTCATTCCGCCTGATGATATACACGTGGCAACAGCTGCGCAGGAGCAAGCAAATCCGATCCTATACTGAATACGCATCTTTATTGGGCCTACCAATGAGCCCCCAAATTAACTACGGTCATCCCTGAACGGATGATTAGCCCTCCAAAAGTCCACAGCGACATAACTGTAACACACATCATCATCTAGCTAGTTTTGGCCATATCTCACAGTCCACAACCACGAAACAATTTGTTTCTGAGAACTCCAATCTTCAAATCCATGGAACATACGTATCACCCTACCTGATCCCAACTCCACCGCCCAAATGTCTAACATATCTCTCGTATGCAATCATCCCATGAGAAATACTTCTGAAATTCTTCCATGTCATATAACAAAATCTGAATCTCACCAGCAGACTAACCAAGCGAGCATCGCAATATAAATGATGCATTCGTAAGTCAAAACACAATGCTCCTTCTGAAATGTACATCCTTCTCATGCAATACCAAGTAGTAATAACATCCATTTAGACGTCCGAAACCGTCCGTGTTGTCTAATAATTCATGACTTTCCCTTCAAAACGGAACCATGACCTTGCACATTCAAAACTCAATCTCGTTCAGTCAGAAACATTCTATTTGATCTCATCTAGGAGGAAATCCCAATACGCAACATGTTTCCTCACACCAATAGAAAGTATTCACCCCGAATCGTGATAGAAATCATCGAGAACCCCTGGAAATCCATTGGCACATACCCAAGCTATCAGAACCGAATCCCTCTAACTCAACCAAGCCACGCAGTTGCCCAAAACCCATGAGCATTGCCATGAAACACCTGTGGAGACCTACCACATCATAAGTACCCAAGGAACCGATCACATTATTACCGTGTTGATCCAATTTACGATCAAACCACCACGATTCCTCTGAGTTCCTTCTAGATTAACCTCAAGTTGATACCTCTCCTTGCGAGAACACCATGATCCTTACCACAAAGCTCGCCATAAGAGGTTCTAGCATAAAAATTGCACCGCCCTAAGGCCCATAAGCCGTTGCATTCCCTCTTAGCACCCCAAAGTACCATAACCAAGGCACCCACTCTTAAGGGACCTTCTATGAATATAAAGTCGTTCCCTCCACCACTTAGTCTTCCTGTTAATGAAATGCATAATCCACAGTGATATGGAAATACCGCGAACCTCGACACCATCCACTGTAAATCTTAAACCCTAGCCACGACCACTATGCCGTCACTTAAGCTTCCTGAGTCTGAACTCATCAATAAGGCATAGGAGTCAAATCCGTTTCACAATTAAACAACACGAAAGCCTTTCAATACACTCAAAACTCGAGACTATACGCCACATCAGGATAGAAACCAACGCCCATTACCCCATTTTACACCTCAAGCAGACTCTTTTCGTCATATTCAATCACCCGAATATAGTCTGTAGCCACATCCTACTTGTCATTTAGTCACCCAACCAATCGCCTGCCACATCTCCACTCATAGGGACACTACCGGATGTATAAGTCCAAAATCACATGCTCACACAATCGAGATCCCCGTGCTCAAACTACAGTCACAACTCGGCCTCAAGTACTCCAGACTGACACATCATCAGCACACAGGAATCCTATCTCGCATCTCATCCAGGGACTCACAAACTGTCGATGCTCCGCCGATACCGAGCGCTCGCATGCGCAAACAAATGCGTGGAAGGAATTCAAAAGGTTACACTTTAAGCGGAATCAATGTCGCATGATAAGGAAATAAGGATGGGAAGTTTATCCTAAATAACCTGTAGCCTCTCGAAGATAGGTATGGACGTCATCATACCGATTCACAAGACTCTACTAGACACTTGCTCATGACTCGTAGAACCTATGAACCCTGAGCTCTGATACCACCTATCACGACCCAAAATTCACTAGTCGTGATGGCACCTAACCCAATCCGCTAGGTAAGCCAACTAACGATTTTCCATTTTCAATTAATTTAATAACACAATTTAACAAAGGCGTTATCTACGTCTTATACATCCCCAAGGACTGGTAGTACAAATCATGAGCTTATAAGAATAGAATTTACAAGCTGATATGAACTAAATACATCTTCTGTTTGAAAAGTACATAAACAGAGTTTTTATAAATCTAGGGCTACCATGAACAAGAGGCAACTACAATAGGAACGCAGGTACACCTTCAATCCCGACAACCATAGAGCACAACAGCAACAACAACCAATATCTGCACGCAATGTGCAAAAGTGTAGTATCAGTACAACCTACCCCATGTACTGAGTAAGTATCTTGTCTAACCTCATCGAAGTAGTGACGAGGCTTTGGTTAAAAGATGCTCATTGATAAAACTTGTAATGTAACTAACAATAAAACTATACTACAGTACAACAGAGTAGAGCACACGAAATGATTATACAAAGCAATAACAGAGTACTAAAAGAAAACACAATTCAACAGGTATCAAAATCTCACCCAATCCTTTCCTGAGAGCTAAAGCCAATAAATCACAGCAGTCACATCAAAACTTTCATAATGTGAGAAATATACCCAAGACATCAAATTCAACGATACGACAACACCCTTCGTGCATTTATCTCATCCTCACTAATTATGCGCAAAGCAGTACCAACCAAATGACAGAAATGCCGATAACAGAAATTATAGGGTGGGAAATACGCAAATAACTATGGAGGACGAGAGTCTACATGAGAACATCAGTAACAGACTGAACAGAAAGCATATAGGTAATAATAATGATTAGGAAAAAGGAATGTAATTTTGACTAACTAGCAAGGTGAAGTCATGAAGACAAATATGACAATTAAGGAAGCGGACACATGATCTTTATAAGTTAGCAAGTAGGGACATGAACGACTAGTATGGAAGAAGACCTACACTTAAGTGCAACAAAATAGATGGCATGGATGAAATCCTAATAGCAGGAAATAGGCATGATATTAGCAAGTTTAAGCAAATAGAAGGCATGATAGCATGACAACAAGGTGATAAAGGATAAAGACAGAACAATAACGACATATCACATAAGAACCATGAACACGATAATAACAACTCCAGGTAAAGACATGAAGGTATCTGCAAGAAAGAAATATCAAAACATAATGCATGTCTCTCGTCCTCCCTTGCATGAAAACAAGCTTCGTGCCATGAACTCACCATAACATGAAAGCGTAATAATATAAATACAATGGCACGGCCTCACCCTTCGTACTTTTACTCACATAACAAGTCACGACATCACCCTTCGTGCTTTTACTCATAATGATATTGCACGGTATCAACCTTCGTGCTTCTACTCTCAATAATATGGCACGGCATCACCCTTCATACTTTTACTCTCAATAATATGGCACGGCATCACCCTTCGTGCTTTAACTCTCAAATAATATGGCACAGCATCACCCTTCGTGCTTTACACTCTCTCTTACACGATAATGCATAAACAAAGGCACAACATCACCCGTCGTGCTTTACACTCTTCCTTACCAGGCATATGTATATCAATGACAAACAAGGCAGGAAGCATAAATAACGTCAAGGGGAGTATTTAAATGAATATTTCAAATGAATCCCAATCACAACTTTCCAAGCCAACAATAGTTCAATAAACCCACAATAACCTTTTTATTCAAGTATTCCAACAAATTTCACAAATGATCTACAACATAAGTATAGAATCTAGTATCTCAAGAATATCGGCCGTAGCAATGTATTAATGATTATGCATATTGATGACCGAATTAAACACACCAATGTATTCTCAGAATTTCCATCAAATTTGATCAAGTTATAATAAGCTAAGTCTTAGTTTCTAACATTTAATACTATGTTCTTAGTATCTAGGAGCCAAGTAAGGCATGAGGCAAGAAGATCACGTGATTCTACAAGACACAGTTTATAACATATTTTACCCCCGAGCATGGTTACCCTGGCACATGCATATATGCTCGTCACCTCATATATGTATCACCCCCGCATGTAGCAAACAATGTCAAATAGTAGGAAACATTCCCTCAACAAAGTTATGCAAGACATTACCTCAATTCGGCTAACTCAATACTCAATACAACTTGTTCAGGCTTATACTGTGTGTAGATGTGAGATTTGGGGCTTATAATGAATTCGGGGTGTTAGAGATTAGGTTCAAAGGTTTAAGGACCAAGGTTGATGTAAGGATCTCTAGTTAGGTTGTGTTGGCAGGTTTATATGGGGCAAGGTGACGCGGGATCACCCCCGGGTTTATGCATAGTAAGATTATACCGTGATGTGATTGCTTTAGAATGACTCCTGGCACGTTCGAGGACGAACGTGTGTTTAAGTGGTTGAGGATTTAACGACCTGACTGGTCGTTTTGAGAATCTGCACTTCGCTCGGAGTTTTGAGAGCTCGAGCATCTTCGCATGATGTGTTATGACTTGCGTAAATCGTCGGTGTTGGTTTTTAAGTTATCCGGAATCGATTAGGAAGGATGAACTTCAAGATTCAATCTCTAAGTTGGAACAATTGACTAAGGTTGGATTTTTGGGTAAACGATCTCGGAATCGGGATTTGAAGGTTCTAGTAGGTTCGTATGATGATTTCGGACTTAGGCGTATGTTCGGATTGGGTTTTGGATAACCCGGGAGCATTTTGGCGCCTATTGTGGAAGTTAGCATTTTGGAAGAAATTCATCATATTTGGGCTGAAGTGCGGCAAACACTTACCTCAAAGAAGGCAAACTGATACTCAAAATGAACTCCTCGGGTGATATGACCTCCGGGCGGCTCAAATCAAATCAAAATAACTTAAAAGCACAAATAAAACTTGTAAAAGATTATTCCGGATCATAAAGTCTCAATCTTTAACAAAGTCTAAAAATCGACCCAAAAGTCAAACCCCGGGCCCGCACCTCGAAACCAGATAAATTTCACAAAATACGGCCACCCATTCAAGTACGAGTCCAACCATACTAGTTTCACTCAAATCCAACTCCAATTCGATGTTCAAAACTCAAAAATTCATATTATGAACTTTAGGCCAAAAACTCCAATTTCCTCTATAAAATTCATAATCCGATTATCAAAAACGAGGGTAGATTCATTATATAAGATCCAAAATGAGTAGAGAACACTTATCCTAGTCCACAAGATGAAAATTGATCCAAGAATCGCCTTAATTCTGGCTTGGAAATGTTAAAATGAAGTCAAAATGACGATTTTTACAAGAACACTGCCCAGGTCTTTTATGCATCATGAATGCGGAAGAACTATCGCGTTCGCGAAGAAGAAAACAAAAGCTTCCCAGAATACCCTTCATGAACGCGAGAAACGAGACACGAACACGATGAATAAGGGACAGGACTTATGCGAACGCGTAAGAGACACGCGAACGCGAAGAGGAAAATGATCACCAGTGCTCGGGGCCTGGTTTGCACTTCGCGAACGCGACATATGGAATGAGAACGCGAAGAAAGAGGTGGAAGAACTTCGCGAATGCATGAGGGTAGCTGCGAACGCGAAGAGGAAATATTATACCCTCCAAAATAACACTACGCAAATGCGAGTGCAAGGACGCGAACGTGATGAACGGAAACCAGATGACAGATTCAGCGGTTCAAAATAGGAGGAAAATGTTCCGTAGCCCACCCGGAACACACCCGAGGCCCCCGGGACCCCGTCCAAACATACCAACAAGTCCCATAACATAACACGGACCTCCTTGAGGCCTCAAAACACACAAAACAACATCGGAACGACGAATCACACCTCAATTCGAATTCAATGAACTTGAAACTTCAAACTTCCACCACCGATGCTGAAACCTATGAAATCACGTCTGATTGACCTCAAATGTTGTATACAAGTCACATTTGACATTACGGACCTGCTCCAACTTCCGAAATCGGATTCCGACTCCGATATCAAAAAGTCCACTTTCAATCAAACTTCTCAAAAACCTTCAAATTTCTAACTTTTGCCAAACGACTCCAAAATGACCTACGGACCTCCAAATCCATTTTCGGACGCGCTCCCAATACCAGAATCACCATACGAAGCTATTCTCAGAATCAGAATCCCAAACGGACATCGATAACATTGAAATGCACTTCAACCCAAATATGATGAATTTCTTCCAAAATGCTAACTTCCACAATAGGCGCCAAAATGCTCCCGGGTTATCCAAAACCCAATCCGAACATACGCCCAAGTCCTAAATCATCATACGACCCTGCTGGAACCTTCAAATCACGATTCCGAGATCATTGACCCAAAAATCCAACCTTAGTCAATTCTTCCAACTTAGAGCTTGAATCTTGAAGATCATCCTTCCAAATCGATTTCGGATATCTTGAAAACCAACACCGACGATTTATGCAAGTCATAACACATCATGCGGAGATGGTAGAGCTCTCAAAACTCCAAGCGAAGTGCAGACTCTCATAACGACCAGTCGGGTCGTTACAATACAACACCTGTCCAGAATACAAATTAGACAGGAAAATACATAAGTAACTTTGAAGGAGACTCTGCTGGCTGCGGATTGTAGATGGAAATGCAGCTCACCTAAGTCCCCATAATTAGCCACGCCTCTACGCCCTCGAGTCCACTAGGCATATATGTACCTGAACAAAATGTGCAGCAAGTGTAGTATGAGTACGTAAATCAATGTGTACCCAGTAAGTATCGAGTCTAACCTCGAAGAAGTAGTGACGAAGGGTCGACTCCGACACTTACTAGGGCCAATAACATGATAATATGAAATTCTAATGAAGCATGATATACAACAATAAGACTCAGAACAAGAAATAACTGAACAGGTCTTCACCATATTTAAGAGCTTAAATAACTTCCTTTCTTTAAAACATATGATCACACATACAATAAATTTATGCCAATTATGAAAGGAACTTCCAGTTCTATTATCACACACGAATACCACCGAGGACGTTCGGCCCGATCCAACCTAAATATAAATTGTACACTGCTGAGGGTCGAACAACGCGAATCATAGATGCATCCATTACCCCGCACGCGGATCATACATGCGACGCGGTCAAATATAAATTTATCAATAAATCATAACCCTTTCTTAATTACCCCGCTCGCGGATAATACATGCGACGCGGTCACATTAAATTTATCAATAAATCATAACTCTTTCTTAATTCTTTTCAAAATAAAGACAATTCGACTTGAAGCTTTTAAATCCTTAAAAATCCTCAACTCAGTTCCATTTGATACAGTTAACAAATATAATCAAATAATGGTTTCCACAAGCATGGTGTAAACTTAAAACTACCCGGACATAAACATGAATAGTAGCTACATACGGACTCTAGTCACTTCGTGCATACGTAGCCCCTACAAATTACAACACATATTAATTTAATTTACCTATGGGGTTAATTCCCTCTTACAAGGTTAGAATGAAGACTTAACTCGCTCCGAAGCTCCATAGCCGGCTACAACGCTACTCTAGTACCTCAAATTGATGCTTGTCGATCCAAAACTATGCAAACAATGTGCAAATCTATAAATATGTGTTCTAATACCCATATATAATCAATTTTAAACAATTTCTAACTCCGCTCGAAAAGCCGATAAAATTCACTTTCGGGCCCACGTGTCCAGATATCCGAAATTTTTCAAATATAAACGTTACCCATAACACCACGAACTCGATTATATCATTTATTCCAAATTCCACGTCCAATTTCGTGGTAAAAATCCAAAAATACCAATTTCTAAGTTTTTCTTCAAAACCCCAAATTTCTACTAATTTCCATGAATTTTCACGCCTAAATTCGTATATAAACCAAGTATTTAACTTGCAATAGGTAGGAATCACGTACCTTGACATAGATGATGAAGATGGAGCTCCAAAATCACTCCTAGGTCGGCTCCCATGGAGGAAATGAGATGAAATGAACCAAACCCATTTCCGCAAACTTATACACTGCCCAGGCGACCCTTCTTCGCGTTCGCGAGCCCCCCATCATATTCGTGATGAACAAAATTCTCAAAAGCCATTTTCAAACTTTTCTCAGACAACCTTAGTATAATGGTCATAACGTTTTGTACAAAATTCCAAATCACAAATGGTTTGACTTTATGGAAACTAGACATCAAGTGCTATAACTTTCATATGTTGATCATCTCCTAATTCATTGTAGATTGCGAGATATAAGCTTCCACAGTCAGCCCTGTGCAGCAGAGATTTCCAAACTCTTCTCAGACAGTATGTAGTATATATAACATAACATTTTACACACAACTCCAAATGACAAATGGTTTACCTTTCTGAAAACTAGACACCAAGAGCTACAACTTTCATATTGGGATCATCTCCAGATTAATTATAGATTGAGAGATATAAGCTTCCGAAATCAGACGACGGACAATAGAAATGCCTTCTTCACAAACATGAGAGCCTCTTCGTGAACGCGAAGAACAAAGTCCCAGCAGCAAAATCCTTCTTCGCGAACACGAGAGGCTCCTAGCGAATGCGAAGAACAACACCAGAACCAGCATCCAGCAACATCAAAACACCCAAACTTGGTCCGGAACCACCCCGAATCACACCCGAGGCCCCCGGGACCCCGTCCAATCGTACCAACCAGTCCCAATACATAACACGAACCTTCTTGAGGCCTCAAATCACATCAAATAATATCAAAACCATGAATCGCGCCCCAATTCAAGCTTAATGAACCTTGAAATTTCAAACTTCTACCATCAATACCGAAACCTATCAAATCACGTCCGATTGACCTCAAATTTTACACACAAGTCATAATTGACATTACGGACCTACTCCAACTTCCGGAAACGGAATCCGACCCCGATATTAAAAAGTTCACTCCCGGTCAAACTTCTTAAAAACTTTTAAATTTCTAACTTTCGTCAAATGACTCTGAAATTACCTACGGACCTCCAAATTAACATCTGGATGCGCTACTACGACTAGAATCACCATACGGAACTATTCCCAGACTCGGAATCTCAAATGGACATCGATAACATTGAAATACACTTCAACCCAAATTTATGAAATCCTTCCCAAAATGCCAACTTCCACAATAGGCGCTGAAACGCTCCCTAGTCATCTGAAACCCGATCTGGACATACGACCAAGTCTGAAATCATCATAAGAACCTGTTGGAACCTTCAAATCCCGATTCTAAGGTCGTTTACTCAAAAGTCAAAGTTTGGTCAACTCTTCCAACTTAAAGCGTCCAAATTTAGAATTTGCTTTCCAAACCAACTCCGAACTTCCTGAAATTAAATTCCGACCACACGTACAAGTCATAACACCTGAAGTGAAGCTACTCAAAGCCTCGAACCGCCAAATGACGTGCCAGAGCTCAAAACGACCGGTCGGGTCGTTACATTCTCTCCCACTTAAACATACGTTCGTCCTCGAACGTGCTAAGGACTGTTCCGGAGTTGTCCAAAATCACTGTTTAACACCTCGTGCACCTACCCGTGCCACCACAACTCAGTTGAGCACATTAGCTCGAGCCAGACTAAAATCTCTCCCTATAACCTTAGTTAACAAGCTTTAGAAAAACCAAGTTCCCACTTCTGAATTCCTTTACAAGACCTGACTCTAACACATGAACACCGTACCAATTACCACGCACTGTATCAAAACATGATTGTGCACTTGTGATGAAATCACCCCATGCACTACATAAGTCGGTTGCCCATAATAACATCTTTCGAGCCCAATAGCGTTAAATTTTTCACGAATCGGTAGCCCAAAATACACCCCATAACACATACAAGCCCTGCTCCAATACTCAAAATAATGCCACGACGAATGATATGCGTAGAAACTCATAATCACTTGCCGAATTTAACAAATCATGGAGTCTCTCCTCCTGACAAGGACCATTACCTCATTCTAAATTGAACATTGATATTTGTTCTTTAATATACCTTATATAAATCTGAATGCACTGATTTCAGGTCCAATAGTCTTGTTTCACCCAATATAAGCTACACAGGCAATCAGCCGCCTCAAACACTGACCAAGATCTCGTATGATGCCAACAATGCGCCAACAAGATACAAACTAGAATGCGATACATTAGGAAAAATGAACTTTGGAAAGAACTACTCAACCCGCGTAACTAATTTAACAACTGAAAAGATGTCATGAATCTTTCTCAGCAAATGCGGGACAAAACACACAAGAATAGATATAGGGAATTGTGCTCAACATTACGCTATTGCGGCGTGCAAACCAATCCACCTATGATACCCGTGGTGGCGTGCCACCCGATCCACACTTAATAATCTAAGGAAAACACACCTCGAACCGTAACATTTATACTCACGAAATGCCCGAATATCAACCATAAGCACGCCAAGTGCATAATACAAGTCCTGGGGAGACGAATAGCGCCATACGCTGCGGAACTCAAGCACAATTATGGTGCAATAAATGTCCTGTATCTTGAGAGCCTTTCTGCTCTTACAACACCACAATTTACACGGGATCTCAATACGAGTGCGAATAATCAAACCGCCTCATAACTCACATGGCACAATAGAGACTACATGGAAAGGCCGATAATAGAAATATCATCCAAGGCCCGAAGACCACTCCGAAAATAACGATATGCTGAAATGAACACATTCGGCCCGATATAGAGCCCATATTCACATTTAGATCCATCCACGGACCTCAAGCCGATTTTGATCGTACCGTACTGGGCTAATAACTCTTCAAGGACCCACGATGAGCTATTCACGACACATAAGAACAACCGCCAATCTGGAATAAACTTCCACAGTCCACAACCAAATGAACCGAGTGCCCTTCAGGCATAAATTCTCACATTAGCGATAGTACAACAATCTCTATACTTGGTTTTCCATCCTTAATCAATTAAGTGACTACCTGTCACACTTATACCATCTTCCCGTGGGATATGCTCCCACGACCTTCCACGCCAGGTAACAAGTCTGCACATCTATACCACCTGCCATACTAATGTTGTAAAGCGAATCAAGAACCCACAAATCAATACACAAAGCCTCTTACACATGACACCAATCTTACGTGACGCTGAAGATAATACCAGCTTGCTTTAAACCTCCGAATCTTTTCCCGCTTCTCCGAGCTTGTGACATTTTTGTCAACACCGAACCGCAACATTGATTCTCAACTTCCAATTCCCATGCTACCCACTGCACTTAATCATGCCACTATACATGAGCACAAGAATATTTTTTTATCATAACTTCTGAACCACTAATAGAATAAACACTCCATCATATAGGAGCCTTTCACTTAACTCATTTTAGGAGAACCATCGCAATACACGACCGAATCCTCATATTCGCAAAAAATACAACCCCAAGTAGTGGTCTAAACCACCATGTCCCTTTCGGGATCCATCTACACATAACATGCCATATTAACCGAATACCTCCAAATAAATCAAATTACGGCGGTTGTCAAGCCTAGCACGTACTGCCACGACCACCGGCATAACTTAACACGCTGAAGAAACTAACCATCGCCACCATCATGCCAATTCAACCATTGCTAACTGATCCGACTTCTTCTAATTTACACTAGGCTTTGCCTTAGAAATAACATTAGCTCCATTCAAATTATATCGAACTCAATTCTCGCTCGCCCTGTGTGACTCCATTTCACGAGCCCACATTGTCTCAAAACCCACGAACCATCTCATACCCTCCTTGTGCGCATATCCGCATCTTCAACTGGTACACCCATTCTGATAATTCCTCTACATAAGCTCGATACTTGACTATACTACAGACTCGAATCTTTAGGCATCGCACTTTAACTTTTGAATCCTCTAGGACCATTATTGAGAGTCACTCACTCTGACTTGTTCCCAAACATGATCAAACTCCAAGGCCCTGCTAGCACATGGACACTTTCTCAAAGAAATATCTGGCTGACTCACTTTCCCTGTACATTACATCTACACGAAGCATAAACTCTGAGCCTTCCCAAAGCCTGAACATGAATCGATAAGGCCAAATATAGCACACATTTATCAATTTATCTGCTCGAATTACCCCCGATGTTCCCTTTTTATTAGGTACAAATAATCCACCAATGCGTCGATAACCAAAAGCTGCACAAGCCAACAATGCGCGATCCAATCGTAGACGGTGAGGCTCCCCCACTTAGCTTTAAGATACCACTACATAATATAGAGCCCACAACGATTCCTCTTTTTCATTTACCATGACCATGCACCGTTAACCGCCAAATTTCTTGAAGTCTTTCGTTAAATCCCTTCATGAACATTCTGAATCATCAGCCACGATCTCATATCCGACCTCTTTCCATGACATTGTATAGGTCTGTTCCTTCCTCATTAACATCAACTGAGAGTTCAACAATATCATCCAAACTATAGTCATATCGCAGCTGAAACAATAGTCAAATCTTCACACCCTTCTTCATTCCAAGCAAACTCCTTTCTGTCATATTCACTCTTTCTCTGTGTAGTAGACCTAGTCACTGTCCATCATGAATCCCAAATCACTCTAAAATTTCCTCTAAGGCATGTAACTATCCTACAGCAGAACCCATATGATACTCTGCCACTCTCCCACTTTGGTCTATCCCTCTCCTTTAAGCAAATACTCGACTTCTGCTCCTCACACTTGGCCTTCTAGGAACCTAGCCACCACAAGACACCTCCCACATGTCCTTCCTCATCCTTCACTGCCCAGTTATTGCCTTAACTCAAAGTCTGTGTCTGTAGTACTTGAACCGATAGATCGCTACCAACTTTAAACCTCTCCGAAGATCATCTTTCTCGAGCCATCAACACTAGGAACACCAATTCGATCCTGAACCACTGCACACCGCTATTTTCGTTGCACACTGCTATCTGACAACCGTCCCTCAAGCACCATTTCACAACACCCTGCTCCGAAGGCAAAATCAAAGAAGATCATAACACCGGTGAACCGTATTTCATTCAAATAAGGACGATGATGCTGCATCACCATGACTATTCCACCACGCTCGAAAATACCAAGTCTCGTTACTCCATCAACCCAAACCTGAACATTCATAGTCCAATTGCCTTTCCTTTGCTGAAATTAAATACTGAACCTCTAAATCACGCATCGAGAAAAACCTCCTTTCAATTCATTCACTGCTTCGACGCATAGGCAAGCACCCTACCTTTACATAAATACTGTATGATAACAACTCATCAACATCATAGCAATTGGTGCATAGCCTCAAAACCATCAGAAATACAGCTACTGAGCTGAGATGATAGAACATCCTTCCACAAGGTGACGACATTAGCCCAATCGAATACGCAGGGAAAAACATCCTGCACCACCTCTACAGTACCATAAAAATTCCCCGATTCCCATTTTATAACAGGTGTTCCACGTCGCACAAGATTGAATAGGAAAGAAACAAAGGCATAAGCCTCAAAGGAATCAAATTGCATGATGAGGAATCAAGAAAGGGAAGTGCTCCTAACAGTCATGTAGCCTCTCGAAGATAAGTACAGACGTCTCCGTACCGATTCGCAAGACTCTACTAGACTTGCTCGTGACTCATGAGACCTACGTGAACCTAGTGTTCTAATACCATGTTGTCACGACCCAAAATCCATTAAAGGTCGTGATGGCGCCGGACACCGCTGTCAGGCAAGCCAACAATAAATACTAAATTTGGTTCTCATTTTAATATTTTAAAAATCATATTTTTCCTTCCATTAAATAGTAGAAGATGGAATTTACAGAGTAAATGATAATATTTTACAACAATTTCCATACAATGCAACCCATAATCACCCCAAAACCCGGTGTCACAAGTGCATGAGCATCAACTAGGAAGGTAAAATAAAATACAACACTTGTCCAGAATACAAATTAGACAGGAAAATACATAAGTAAGTTTGAAGGAGACTCTGTTGGCTGCGGATCGCAGATGGAAATGCAGCTTACCTAAGTCCCCACAATTAGCCACGCCTCTACGCCCTCGAGGCCACTAGGCATATATGTACCTGCACAAAATGTGCAACAAGTGTAGTATTAGTTCGTAAATCAATGTGTACCTAGTAAGTATCCATTCTAACCTCGAAGAAGTAGTAATGAGGGGCCGACTCCGACACTTACTAGGGCCAATAACATGATAATATGAAATTCTAATTAAGCATGATATACAAGAATAAGACTCAGAACAAGAAATAACTGAACAAGTATTCACCATATTTAAGAGCTTAAATCACTTCCTTTCTTTAAAACATATGATCACACATACAATAAATTTATGCCAATTATGAAAGGAACTTCCAGTTCTATTATCACACACGAATACCACCGAGGACGTTCGGCCCGATCCAACATAAATGTAAATTGTGCACTGCCGAAGGTCGAACGACGCGAATCATAGATGCATCTATTACCTCGCACGCGGATCATACATGCGACGCGGCCAAATATAAATTTATCAATAAATCATAACCCTTTCTTAATTACCTCGCTCGCGGATCATACATGCAACGCGGTCAAATTAAATTTATCAATAAATCATAACTCTTTCTTAATTCTTTTCAAAATAAAGACAATTCGACTTGAAGCTTTTAAATCCTAAAAATGCTCAACTCAGTTCCATTTGATACAGTTAACAAATATAATCAAATAACGGTGTCCACAAGCACAGTGTAAACCTAAAACTACCCGGAGATAAACAGGAATAGTAGCTATGTACGGACTCTCGTCACTTCGTACGTACGTAGCCCCCACAAATTAAAACACATATTAATTTAGTTCACCTATGGGGTCAATTCCCTCTTACAAGGTTAGAAAGGAGACTTACCTCTCTCCGAAGCTCCATAGTCAACTCCAACGCCACTCTAATACCTCAAACTGATGCTTGTCGACCCAAAACTATGCAAACAATGTGCAAATACATAATTATGTGTTCTAATGCCCATAATTAATCAATTTAAACAATTTCCAACTCTCGGATATCCAAAATTTTTCGAATATAAACGTTACCCATAACACCACGAACTCGAATATATCATTTATTCTAAATTTCATGTCCAATTTCGTGGTAAAAATCCAAAAATACCAATTTCTAGGTTTTTCTTCAAAATTCCAAATTTCTACTAATTTTCATGAATTTTCACGCCTAAATTCCTATATAAACCAAGTATTTAACTTGCATTAGGTAAGAATCACTTACCTTGACATAGATGATGAAGATGGAGCTTCAAAATCGCTCCTAGGTTGGCTCCCATGGAAGAAATGAGATGAAATGAGCCAAACCCATTTTTGCAAACTTATACACTGCCCAGGCGACACTTCTTTGCGTTCGAGAGCCCCCCATCATGTTCGCGATGAACAAAATTCTCAGCCAGTCTCTAGTATAATGATCATAACTTTTTGTATATAACTCCATATCACAAATGGTTTGACTTTATGGAAACTAGACATCAAGTGCTATAACTTTCATATGTTGATCATCTCTCAATTCATTGTATATTGCGAGATATAAGTTTCCAAAATCAGCCCTGTGTAGCAGAGATTTCCAATTTCTTCTTGGACAGTCTGTAGTATATCCACCATAACGTTTTGTACACAATTCCAAATGATAAATGGTTTACCTTTCTGAAAACTAGACACCAAGGGCTATAACTTTCATATTTGTATCATCTCCAAATTCATTATAGATTGAGAGATATAAGCTTCCGAAGTCAAACGAGGGACAACAGATATTCCTTCTTGGCGAACGCGAGAGGCTCCTCGCGAACGCGAAGAACAACACTAGAACCAGCAACCAGCATTATCAAAACACCCAAACTTAGTCTGGAACCACCCCGAATCACAACCGAGGCTCCCGGGACTCCATCCAATCGTACTAACCAATCCCAATACATAACACGAACCTACTGCAGGCCTCAAATCAAATCAAAAATCATCAAAACCACGAATCGCACCCCAATTCAAGCTTAATGAACCTTGAAATTTCAAACTTCTACCATCGATGCCGAAACCTATCAAATCACGTCTGATTGACTTCAAATTTTGAACACAAGTCATAATTGACATTACAGACCTACTCCAACTTCCGGAATCGGAATTCGGCCCCCATATCAAAAAGTCCACTCCCGGTCAAATTTCTTAAAAACTTTTAAATTTCAAATTTTCGTCAAATGACTCCGAAATTACCTACAGACCTCCAAATTAACATCTGGATGCGCTACAAAGACCAGAATCACCATACGGAGCTATTTCTAGACTCGGAATCTCAAATAGACATCGATAACATTGAAATACACTTCAACCCAAATTTATGAAATCCTTCCCAAAATACCAACTTCCACAATAGGTGCCGAAACGCTCCTGGGTCATCCGAAACCCGATCCGGACATGTGCCCAAGTTTGAAATCATCATACGAACCTGTTAGAACCTTCAAATTCCAATTCCGAGGTCGTTTACTCAAAAGTCAAAGTTTGGTCAACTCTTCCAATTAAAGCGTCCAAATTTAGAATTTTCTTTCCAAACCAACTCCGAACTTTCCGAAATTAAATTTCGACCACACGTACAAGTCATAACACCTGAAGTGAAGCTACTCAAGGTCTCAAACCGCCGAATGATGTGCCAGGGCTTAAAATGACCGGTCGGGTCGTTACATTCTCTCTCACTTAAATATACGTTCGTCCTCGAACATGCTAAGGACTGTTCCGGAGTTGTCCAAAATCACTGTTTAACACCTCGTGCACCAACCCGTGGCACCACAACTCAGTTGAGCACATTAGCTCGAGCTAGACTGAAAACTCTCCCTATAACCTTAGTTAACAAGCTTTAGAAAAATCAAGTTCCCACTTCTGACCTTTACAAGACCTCACTCTAACACACGAACACCATACCAATCACCACACACTGTACCAAAACATGATTGTGCGCTTGTGCTGAAATCACCCCATGCCCATAATAACATCCTCCGAGCCCAATAGCTTTAAATTTTTCACAAATATGTAACTCATAATACACCCCATAACACATATAAGACCTGATCCAATACTCGAAATACGGCTACGATGAAAGAGATGCATAGAAACTCATAACCACTTGCCGAACTTAACAAATCATATAGTCTCTCCTCTTGACAAGGACCATTACCTCATTCTGAATTGAACATTGATATTTGTTCTTTAATATACCTTATATAAATTTGATTGCACTGATTTTAAGTCCAATAGTCTCGTCTCACCTAATATAAGCTACACAGGCAATAAGTCGCCTCAAACACTGACCAAAATCTCGTATGACGCCAACAATGCGCCAATAAGCTATAAATTCGAATGCGATACATAAGGAAAAATGAACTCTGGAAAAAACTACTCAACCCGCGTAACTAATTTAACAACTGAAAAGATGTCATGAATTTTTCTCAGCAAATGCGGAACAAAACACACAGGAATAGATATAGGGAACTGTGCTCAACGTCACACTATTGCGGCATGCAACCCAATACACCTATATACCCGTGGTGGCGTGCCACCCGATTCACACATAATAATCAAAAGAAAACACATATCGAGCCGTAACTCTTATACTCATGAAATGCCTGAATATCAACCATAAGCACGCCAAGTGCATAATACAAATCCTGGGGAGACGAATAGCGCCATACGCTACGGAACTCAAGCACAACTAAGGTGCAATAAATGTCCTGTATCTTGAGAGCCTTTCTGCTCTCACAACACCACAATTTACACGGGATCTCAATACGAGTGTGAATAATCAAACCGCCTCATAACCCACAAGGCAAAATAGAGACTACACGGAAAGGCCGATAACAGAAATATCATCCAAGGCCAGTAGACCCCTTCGAAAACAATGATATGCTGAAATGAACACATCCAGCCCGATATAGAGCCCATATTCACATTTAGATCCATCCACGGACCTCAAGCCGATTCTGATCGTACCGCACTGGGCTAATAACCCTTCAAGGACCCATGATGACCTATTCATGATACATAAGAACAACCGTCAATCCGGAACAAACTTCCACAGTCCACAACTAAATGAACCGAGCATCCTTCAGGCATAAATTCTCACATTAGCAATAGTACCACAATCTCCATACTTGATTTTCCATCAAACACGAGCCTGCTCGAGGCCCCCGGGACTCCGTCCAATCGTACCAACCAGTCCCAATACATAACACGAGCCTGCTCGAGGCGTCAAATCACATCAAACAACATCAAAATCACGAATTGCACCCAAATTCAAGCTTAATGAACCTTGAAATTTCAAATTTCTACCATCGATGTTGAAACCTATCAAATCACGTCCGATTGACCTCAAATTTTGCACACAAATCATAATTGACATTACGGACCTACTCCAACTCTCGGAATAGGAATCCGACCCCGATATCAAAAAGTCCACTCCTTGTCAAACTTCTTAAAAACTTTTAAATTTCTAGCTTTCGTCAAACGACTCCGAAATTATGTACGGATCTCCAAATTAACATCCAGATATGCTACTAAGACCAGAATCACCATACGGAGTTATTCCCGGACTCAGAATCTCAAATGGACGTCGATCATAGTGAAATACACTTCAACCCAAATTTATGAAATCCTTCCCAAAATGGCAACTTCCACAATAAGCGCCGAAGCGCTCCCGGATCATCCGAAACCCGATCCAGACATACACCCAAGTCTGAAATTATCATACGAACCTGCTGGAACCTTTAAATCTCGATTCCGAGGTCATTTACTCAAAAGTCAAAGTTTGGTCAACTCTTCCAACTTAAAGCTTCCAAATTTAGAATTTTATTTCCAAACCAACTCTGAACTTCCCGAAATTAAATTCCGACCACACGTACAAGTCATAACAACCAAATTGAAGCTACTCAAGGCCTCGAATCGCCGAATGACATGCCAGGGCTCAAAACGACTGGTTGGGTCGTTACTGTTCAGCAGGGAAAGCAACTTTTAACTTTTTTTAAAAAAATCAATGACTAAATATATATTTTTAAAAGGAAAATAAATGAGAAAATAGTGAAATAGTCATTCAAATCTAATAAAGTGCCACATCACCTAAACAATAATAACTATAAAGAAGATCCAAATTGGATTAACCCCTAAAACATAAAACTTCAAGAAACCTTCCACCATACTACTCCCTTCTTTTACTCCCATGTTTCCCTCATTTCTACTTCAATAACTTCATCTTTCTTCTCACCTTCAACAATTTCATTTTTCTAATTTTCTTTTACAGAATCACACCAACACTCTTCCTATACTTTCTGCTTTACACTTTCTATTTCTTCAATTTCTCCAAAACCCACATGTAATTTTGAGTTTTCCATATTAAACCTAATTGTTGCCTTCTTTCCCTTGGTAGTTATCACATCAAATAACTTCTCGGCTTCACCATCAATGTCACGACCCAAAATCTCACCTGTCGTGATGGCGCCTATCTCAATACTAGGCAAGCCAAAAATCCTAATAAACTACCATTTCTTTTAAATTTTAAAACAAAATAATTAATTCAGCGGAAGAAATCTTAAAATTTCAAATATATCACTCACAAAACCATGTGTCACTGAGTACATGAGCATCTAATGTGAATACAATGTTTGACTGATAAAAACCACTGCCTGAAAGTATAGAATAGTACAATAACTGAAGGAAAGAGAGATAAGGTCAGTGGACGCCAAGCAGCTACCTTGATAGTCTCCAACTGATAGTATTCTAAAATCTAACAATATCCGTGTCCGAAAGCACCTGGATCTGCACGCGAGGTGCAGAGTGTAGTATGAGTACAACTAACTCAATAAGTAACAAGACTAACCTCTGGGCTGAAAGAAATAATGATCTCCGCAGATACAGTCCAGTAAAAATAATAGTACAAAAATGTAGTCATACTTTCAAGTTCAACAGATAAACTCAGTACAAGTGAAATAGATCAATACTGCATGATATAAGGAATATGACATCTCAGTAGCAAGACCTCCTGTAGATACTGGTCACCAATTATTCGATCACTCGGTACAATTTATGGCCAGTCTTGCCCCGGGGTGTTCCAACCCGTATATATATACACATCGACTGGCAGTCAGTCATTTAGTACCGTATAAGGCCAATCCAGCCCTGGGGTAATTTTATCCCCAAATGTAAATGATACGGACAAGATTCATGTCCAGGTAAATTCATTACAATATAAATAAGTAAGGCAAGTCCATGCCCTAGGAAAATCCATCCCAAACATATATATAAGCAGTAAGTAAGGCAAGTCCATGCCCTGGGAAATCCATCCCGAATATATATAATCATTTATGCTCACTGGGGGTGTACAGACTCCGGAGGGGCTCCTTCAGCCCAAGCGCTATAAGTGGACAGTGCTCACTGGGGGTGTACAGACTCCGGAGGGGCTCCTTCCGCCAGAGCGCTATAAGTGGACAGTGCTCACTGGGTGTGTGTGTAGACTCTCAGAGGGGCTCCTTCAGCCCAAGCGTGATATAAAGCCAATATGGCCTACTGCAGGTGGGCAGTCCTGATCCGTATAATAATAAAGCCAATGAGGCCTGCTGCAGGTGGACAACCCCAATCCATTTAATAATAAAGCCAATAAGGCATGCTGCAGGCGGGAAGCCCCGATCCATAAAATAGTAAAGCCAATAAGGCTTGTTGTAGGCGGGAAACCCCGATCTGTAAAATAGTAAAGCCAATAAGGCCTGCTGCAGGCGGGCAGCCCCGATCCAGAACAAAAATAAAGTATAAAGCCATTCTGGCTTGCTACAGGCGGGCAGCCCCGATCCATTTAATAATAACATATATAAAGCCAAATGGCCTGCTGCATTGCGCAGCTCAATCCCATAAATATCCTCACAATGGACAATTATTACTAAGTGTGAAATGTATATTCTAGAATAATTAATTCAACAGCATTACGACCCCATGGGTCCTAAAATATCGAAACATAGCCCAAACATGATCTTTATTACTAGCCTCAGCTTAATTCCTCTAACACATGCCACATGTTCAGATAATAACATGATTCTTTAATTTTACAAATTCACAGGATTTATTCAAGACACAATTTCTGTGGTGCACGTCTACATGTTCGTCACCTATCGTGTGAGTCACCTTCAACAATTTATATCATACCAAATTTGGGGATTCATACCCTCAGAACCAAGTTTAGAAGTGTTACTTACCTCGAACAAGCCAAATCCAATGTCGAGCAAGCTAAACAATGCTCCAGAAATTCCATTATGCGCGTATCAACTTCCAAACAGCTCAAATCTAGTCACAATTAATTTGATTCAGCTCACAAAAATTATAGGAATTAACTCCATATCAAAATATTAATATTTCAAAAAATCCAAAATTACGCTCAAAAATCACCTGTGAGGCCCACGTCTCGGAATCCAATAAAACTCACAAAATTCGAACCCCCATTCAACCACGAGTCCAACCATACCAAAATTACTCAAATCCGACCACAACTCGGCCTTCAAATCTTCAATTTAAACTAAGAGGGTTTTCAAACTTTTCCAACTTAATTCACCAATTAAATGATAAAAATAACTATGGAATAGGGTAATTTAACCAATATTGAGTTAAGAACACTTACCCCGTTGTTTTCCTTGAAAAACTCCCGAAAATTGCCTCTTCCCGAGCTCAAATCCGTCAAAAACTGAAAATGAGACGACGTCCCATTTTCAGAACTTAAACTCACTGCCCAGGCTTTTCTTCTTCGTGAACGCGGTCAGTGACTCGCGTTCGCGAAGCACAAAATAGTTCCCGTCTAAATTCCTCCTTCGCGAATGCGACATCACCCTCGCATTCGCGAAGCACAAACTGCCTCAATGCCTTCTACGCGAACACGTTCAACCCATCGCGAACGCGATGCTTCATTCCCCCTCACTACGCGAACGCGACACCACCTATGCAAACGCGTAGACCAATTGCCTGGGGTCCTCAGTTGCTTCCTCTCTTCTTCGCGAATGCGTAACACCTCTCGCGTTCGCGATGCACACCCAGTCCACCCTTCGCAAATGCATTCTTCTCTTCATGAACGCGAAGAGCAAATATTGCCAGCCTCTAAGTTCCTCTTCGCGAACGCGAGGATCCACTCGCGAACACGATGAAGGACACCAGATGGTGCTTCAGAAAGATTCCAGCAGAGCTCCAATTCCAAAATCCAACCCGTTAACCATTTGAAACTCACCCGAGCCCTCGGGACCTCAACCAAATATACCAACAAGTCCTAAAACATCATACAAACTTAGTCGAACCCTCAAATCACCTAAAACAATGCTAAAACCATAAATTACACCCCCAATTCAAGCCTAATGAACTTTGAAATTTCTAATTTCTACAAACGACTCCGGAACCTATCAAATCACATCCGATTGACCTCAAATTTTGCACACAAGTCATAAATGAAATAAGATAGGTATTCAAATTTTCAGAATCAGATTTCGACCTCGATATCCAAAAGTCAACACCTCGGTCAAAACTTCCCAAAATTCAACTTTCGGCATTTCAAGCCTAATTCCACTACGGACCTCTAAATATTTTTTCGGACATTCTCTTAAGTCCAAAATCACCATACGGAGCTATTGAAATCATAAAAATTCAAATTCGAGGTCGTTTACACATAATTCAATATTCGGTGAACTATTTCAACTTAAGCTTTCAACATGAAAGTTCATTCTACCAAGCTAACTCAAAAATACCTTAAAACCAAAACCGATAATTTACACAAGTCATAATATCTCGTAAGAAGTTATTCAATACTTCAAATAGTTGAAAGAAGCGTAAAGGCTCAAAACGACTGGTCGGGTCGTTACAATCAAGAATTTCGAATATAGAGATACATGAAACGCCAATAAAACTAAGAGAGATAAGCAAACACAAAATTAGGGGAAAAAAAGAAAATTTACCTTTGGCGTTTAGCAGGGCAAAGGATTTTATGTGGTACATTACTTATTAACCTTCATAAAATGGAACGTTTTCAGTTTAATAAGATCTAGCTCGTTGAACTCAAAAAAGTAAACAAAATAAATACGTTCTATGTCACGACCAATCTAATCCATCCATAAATACTACATGTTTATCAATGCACTGCTACTTGGGCAAGATAAAAGCAAAACATGCCCATATGAGTCTATCAATTGCATATACTGACTTTGATACTATAATGACCCGACTGGCCATTTTGAAGATCTTCACTTCTCTCGATATTTTGAGGGCTCGAGTATCTCCGCATGATGTATTATGACTTGCGTAAACCGTCGGTGTTGGTTTTCAAGTTATCCGGAATCGATTTAGAAGAATGAACTTCAAAATTTAAGCTCTATGTTGGAAGAGCTGACCAAGTTTGACTTTTTAGCATTTGACCTCGGAATGGAGTTCCGTCAGTTCCGTTAGATCCGTTGGGTAATTTTGGACTTAGGAGCACGTCGGTATTATAATTTGAAAGTCCGTAGTCCAATTAGTCTTGAATTGGCGAAAGTTGGATTTTTTGGGAAGTTTGACCGGGAGTGGACTTTTTGATATCGGAGTAGGATTCCGATTCCGGAAGTTAGAATAAGTCCGTAATGGCAAATGTGACTAGTGTGCAAAATTTGAGGTCAACTGGAGGTGATTTGAGGGGTTTCGGCATCGGTTGTAGAAGTTAAAGTTTCAAAGTTCATTGATTTTGACTTGAGGTGTGATTCATCATTTCGAGGTTGTTATGCATGATTAGAAGCGTCGAGTAGGTTCGTTTCATCAAATGGGAATTGTTTGCAAAATTTGGCGCCATTCAAAGTTGATTTGATATGGTTCGGACGCTCGGTTGCGATTCTAGAAGTTCTTAAAGTTTAGTTGATCTTCATGCGTTTTGGCATCCGATTCGTTGTTTTAGAAGTTATTTTGATGATTTGAGCACACGAGTAAGTTCATGTTGTATTTCTAGAACTGGGTGCATGATTAGTTTGGAGCCCCGAGGGCTCGGGTGAGTTTCGGATTAGTTTCGGAATGATTCTTCATAAATTTTGATTGTCGATACTGGTATCATCGCATTTGCGATGTATTGGTCGCAAATGCAACAGCCGCAATTGAGAAGCAGCCATCGCATTTGCGAAGTCTGGGTTGTTGGGGAGAGTTCGTATTTGCGAAGAACTCTGCCGCATTTGCGAAATTTCTGCCTTCGCATTTGCAAAGTATAGGGTCGCAATTGCGACCTAAGCAGGAGGCCCTCCAGTTCGCATTTGCGAGGGTCGCATTTGCGAACCCCCTATCGCAAATGCGACATCTGCAACCTGTTAAGTGCTGAGAATTCCGAGACTTAGCTTCATTTGGGTATATTTTGAACCCTAGGTCCGAGAAGAGGCAATTTTGTGATGGGATTTTCATACCAAATCATTGGGTAAGTACCTTTAATCATTTCCCAACTACATTTCATGATTATATATATGATTTAACATCAAATTCATGAGAATCCAAAGGAAAATTTGGGGAAAATTGTAAAATCTTTCAAAAATGCAAAATGATGATTTGAAGGACAAATTGGTATCGGAACTTGATAATTTTAGTATGATTGAATTCATACCGGAATGGGTGTTTGGGTTTTATAAATTTTATCGGGTTCCGAGGTGCGGGCTCGGGGAGATGACTTTTATTGACTTTTTAGGATTTGAATAAAAAATCACACCTTTATTAATTGAAGTTGTTTTCCCTTGCATTGTGTGATGTGTTTAAGTCGTCTTTGACTAGATTGAGCCGAGCGGAGGTGAATTGGTAAAGAAAAAGCTAAATTGAGTATTGAATTAGCCGAATTGAGGTAAGTGTTTTGCCTAAGTTGGTTGAGGGAACTTTTCCTCCTATTTGTCATTGTTTGCCACATGCGGGGGTGATACAAATATGAGGTGACGAGCGTATATGTATGTGCCAGGGTTAATTATGCTCGGGGGGTGAACTATGTTACATTTATGGTTGATCTCCTGCTTCATGCCTTACTTGACTCTTAGAAACTAAGAACATAATATTAAATGATAGAAATCAAGACTTAGCTTATTGTAACTTGATCAAATTTGATGGAAATTCTAAGAATACATTGGTGTGTTTAATTCGGTCATCAATATGCATAATCATTAATATATTGCTACGGCTGATATTCTTGAGATACTAGATTTTATACTTGTGTTGTAGATCATTTGTGAAATTTGTTGGAATACTTGAATAAAAGGTTCTTGTGGGTTTATTGAACTATTGTTGTCTTGGAAAGTTGTGATTGGGATTCATTTGAAATATTCGTTTAAACACTCCCCTTGACGTTGTTTATGCTTCCTGCCTTGTTTTTTATTGATATACATATGCTTGGTAAGGAAGAGTGTAAAGCACGAAGGGTGATGTCGTGCCATATTATTGATAGTAAAAGCACGAAGGGTAATGTCGTGCCATATTATTGAGAGTAAAAGCACGAAGTGTGATGTCGTGCCATATCAATGTGAGTAAAAGCACGAAGGGTGATGTCGTGCCATGTTATGTGAGTAAAAGCACGAAGGGTAATGCCGTACCATTGTATTTATATTATTACGCTTTCATGTTATGGTGAGTTCATGGCACAAAGGGTGTTTCCGTGCAAGTGAGGACGAGAGACATGCATTATGTTGTGATATCTCTTTCTTGCAGATATTTTTATGTCTTTACCTGGAGTTGTTGTTATCGTGTTCATGGTTCTTATGTGATATGTTGTTACTGTTCTGTCTTATCCTCTATCATCTTTGTTGTTGTGTTACCATGCCTTCTATTTACTTAAACTTTCCAATATCATGCTTACTTCCTTCTGTTATGATTGCATCCATGTCATCTATTTTGTTGCACTTAAGTATAGGTCTTCTTCCATACTAGTCGTTCATGTCCCTACTTGCTAATTTATAAAGATCATGTGTTCGCTTCCTTATTTGCCATATCTATTTTCATGCCTTCACCTTGCTAGTTAGTCGAAGTTACATCCCTTTTTCCTAATCGTTGTTATTACCTTTATGTTTTCTGTTTAGTCTGTTACTGATGTTCTCATGTACATTCTAGTTCTCCATAGCTAATTGCGTATTTCCTACACTATTATTTCTATTATCGGCATTTCTGTCATTTGGTTGGTATTGTTTTACGCATAATTGGTGAGGATGAGATAAATGCACGAAGGATGTTATCGTGCCATTGGATTTGATGTCTTGAATATATTTCTCACATTATGAAAGTTTTGAGGTGACTGTTGTGATTTATTGGCTTTCGTTCTAAGGAAAGGATTAGGTGAGATATTGATACCTGTTGAATCGTGTTTTCTTCTAGTACTCAGTTATTGCTTTGTATATTCGTTCCGTGTGCTCTATTCTGTTGTACTATAGTATAGTTCTATTGTTAGTTTATATTGCAGGTTTTATCAGTGAGCATCTTTTAACTAAAGCCTCGTCACTACTTCGACGAGGTTAGACAAGATACTTACTCAGTACATGGAGTCGGTTGTACTGATACTACACTTCTGCACATTTGTGTGCAGATGTTGGCTGTTGTTGTTGCTGTGCTCGACGATGCCGGAATTGAAGATGTACCTGCATTTCTGTTGTAGCTACCTCTTGTTCATGGTAGCCTTAGATTTATAAAAACTCAATTTATGTACTTTTCAAACAGAAGATGTATTTACTTCATATCAGCTTTGTAAATTCTATTCTTAGAAGCTCATGATTCGTACTACCAGTCCTTGGGGATGTATAAGATTCAGATAATTCCTTTGTTTAATTGCTTTATTAAGTTAATTAAAAATAGATAATCATTAATTGGCTTACCTAGCGGGTTTGGTTAGGTGTTATCACGACTAGTAGATTTTGGTTCGTGATAGGTGGTATCAGAGCACTAGGTTCGTAGGTTCTTCGAGTCATGAGCAAGTGTCTAGTAGAGTCCTGCGGATCGGTTTGATGACGTCCATACCTATCTTCGGAAAGCTACAGGGCATTTAGGAAAAAATTCCCTTTCTTCTTTCCTAATCATGCGGCCTTGTTTCAGCTTGAATTCTATGACTTTGACTCTTCCCAATCGCTCATATGTGATGTTTTGCACTCAGTATTCGCTATGTGCCGATGATCGGTGATGTTTCAGATAGATTATGACGGGCTATGGATGCTTGATTATCATCGCGATGTGTTGTCTAGCATCAAAAACAAATGCAGTGTTAAATCTTCTAGTCGTTCATTTGAGGTATAAGGCGGGTTCATATGCCTGGTTGGTAAGCACAGATTTGGGAAGTTGACTGGTGGTTAGGCTATTGTGATTAAGGTGGGTTCATGGCCAAGTATCGATTTGAGTATAACCGGTGGGCCATCTCCTGCATGATGAGTTTGGATCGTGTGTCTCGTATGAGGTTTCCACTCGGTGGAGTGCATATGTTATCATTTCAGAGAATTTGGGGAAGTTGTTTGACTATTGCAATGATGGGTAAGCGCTTGGCAGAGTCTTCAGGGTGTTCTATGATCGGCATTGCATGAGTTTTTAAGTATTCAGCTAAATAGTCATGCGAAACCGGGGCATGCTGTGAAGATATGGTACTTTGGATTACTGATGAGGTGATCTATGGCTTCGAACTAAGTGGTGGAGTCTACTAATGGAGATCGAATTGTAGGATCATGGGCCGTATCAGTTTCCAGACCGAGAGATTGCTTGGTTATTTCCTTGAATGGGCATATGCTGGTGAAGCACGGGTTGCTCGACGCGTATTAACTGTGTATTTAAGATCAAAGTAAGATGAGTGGTCATCGAGAAGGTTCTAGCGAGTTCCAGGTCTTATGTAGCCTTTAAGGACTTTTGAATTTGTCTACGGGCAGACTTGAAATCGATAGCGAATGGTAATCGGATCTGTGGTATTTCCTTATCAAGAATGGTCTACATGTCAATGTTGGCGTGATGCAAGAAATGGCTTCGGGTTCCCAGGAAGTTCCCTCAAGGCGGTCATATCGGATTGAGTTACTTTCGGGTTGGCAGCCTGCATGACCCGATTGAGTTAGAGGCAATTTGTTCTGATTACTCGATTATGTGATACTGAGTTCCGAAGAATTTATGAAGGTTATGACCATGGCCGGGGTTGGTGTTTACCATAGGTATAGAAGCTATATTGGGTATAGTGGTGTTCTCCTGGATTGAGTTAAATGAAAGATTCTCGGTTGATGAGTTGTTTAGTTTGCTTATGGTTCAAAGTTGACTATGAGATTTTCGTAGTGTTGCGAGTTAGCATGTTAGAGGCGATGCGCCGTGTGGGGTTGAAAAGTTGCACGTACAAGGTTGCAGATAGTTTCGGAGGGGAGTATATGAGTTCTTGATGACACGGACGATTTTGGATGTTTAAGGTTTTGCTAGCACCATGTGTTTCCAGTGGGGGAGAGTTCGCATGTTGGCAGGTACGATGTGTTTTGACTTATGGGTGTTTTTCCGTGAGATGGTGGAGTATGAGTCACGTATCAGCCATTTGAGTAGCAGTGTTAAGATTGGGTATGAAGATTCTGGTATTCATGAGGCTCAGAGACTGAATGTTCTTGTCGGCAGACTATTCCTTGATTGCGAGTTGTGAAGAAATGTAGAGGATTGGATAATTGATGGTAGGTGTTATGGAAAGGTTGCTATAGACTTTTGGAAGGTTTATTACATGATCGGAAATTTGTTTGGGAGTTGCTTTTGAGCGTAATGAGAAGGTGTATTCTGTATCAGATCGGATTTGTTTGTTCTTGCGCAGTTGTTATCACATGTATATCATCGGGCGGAATGGATGTTATTCACGCCTTGGTTTATGTTATATGTTTCTCTCTTATACTACAACAGGTTGTAAGGGTTACATGATTCTTCGCGCGCATATTATGATTCAGTTTAGGCCTCATGGCATTATGGGCGAGATGGCCTTTGTGATGTTGATTTGCTTATTGCACCATAGTTGTGCTTGTCTTTCTCAGAATTGTTTGTTCCTAATGATTTTCCCACAGTTATATTTTTTTGCACTTGGTTGTACATGATATTGACGCACATGTGATCAGTGAGCCCGAGTATTATGGCTCGATGAGTACCCTATGAGGATTGATATGATGGGATCGGGTTACACGCCGCAATGGTACAGTGATGAAATATAACTCCTGATGTTTACCTTGTGTAGTTTTGCTTTCACCTTGCTGAAAATAGTTAATAGTAAAATGCTAAAATTTCCCTGCCTGCTTAACTTGTTTAGTAGTCTTCTTATTTAGCTCTCCTACGGTTATCTATCATGTCTGAATTATTACTTGTTGGTGTTTGGGACCGTGTTATGTGGAGTTCCATATGATTACCATTGATACTAGTCGGTGGGGCTCCTTGTAATGGCTGGGATGAGGTTTCTAGACTTGAAAATGGCACTATTGTAATGGGATGAGGAAGGTTTGGAAGAAAAATATTATGTTTTGGTGAGGATTCGGGCAAAATAGCCTAGGTCGGACTAGTGAGTTTCTTGGATTATTGATCAGATGAGTGGTTAAGAGGTTATGCGTGTTTCTTTCATCATCAACGGGGTATGAAGGTCTTAAACGAGGCTCTAATCGATATAAGGTTTGCTACCGACACTGGATTTGTTTTCAGGCAGTAATGGTGGTTAGCAGTTCCTAATGTGATTGTCCGAGTGATGGGGCGCATCATGCGATTTCATCCTGGGGTTTATGGTTATGGCCTAATACAGCTTGTTCGCACTTATACTGTGTGTAGATGTGAGATTTGGGGCTTATAATGAATTTGGGGTGTTAGAGATTGGGTTCAAAGATTTAAGGACCAAGGTTGAAGTAAGGATCTCTAGTTAGGTTGTGTTGGCAGGTTTATATAGGGCAAGGTGACGCGGGATCACCACAGGTTTATGCATAGTAAGGTTACACCATGATTTGATAGCTTCGGAATTACTCCTGGCACGTTCGAGGATGAACGTGTGTTTAAGTGGTGGAGGATGTAACGACCCGACTGGTCATTTTGAAGATCTGCACTTCTCTCGATGTTTTGAGGGCTTGAGTATCTCCGCATAATGTATTATGACTTGCGTAAACCGTCGGTGTTGGTTTTCAAGTTATCCGAAATCGATTTAGAAGAATGAACTTCAAAATTTAAGCTCTAAGTTAAAAGAGTTGACCAAGTATGACTTTTTAGCATTTGACCTCAGAATGTATTTCTGTCAGTTCTGTTAGCTCCGTTGGGTAATTTTGGACTTAGGAGCGCGTCCGGATTGTAATTTGAAGGTCCGTAGTCGAATTAGTCTTGAATTGGGGAAAGTTGGATTTTTTGGGAAGTTTGACCGGGAGTGGACTTTTTGATATCGAGGTCGGATTCCGATTCCGGAAGTTAGAATAGGTCCATAATGGCAAATGTGACTTGTGTGCAAAATTTGAGGTCAACTGGAGGTGATTTAAGGGGTTTCGGCATCGGTTGTAGAAGTTGAAGTTTCAAAGCTCATTGATTTTGACTTGAGGTGTGATTCATCGTTTCGAGGTTGTTATGCGTGATTTGAAGCTTCGAGTAGGTTCATTTCGTCAAATGGGAATTGTTTGCAAAATTTGGCTCTATTCGGAGTTGATTTGATATGGTTTGGATGCTCGGTTGCGATTCTAGAAGTTTAGTTGATCTTCATGCGTTTTGGCACCCGATTCGTTGTTTTAGAAGTTATTTTGATGATTTGAGCACGCGAGCAAGTTCGTGTTGTGTTTCTAGACCTGGGTGCATGATTAGTTTGGAGCTCTGAGGGCTCGGGTGAGTTTCGGATTAGTTTCGGATTGATTCTTCATAAATTTTGATTGCTGGTACTGGTATCATCGCATTTGCGATGTATTGGTCACAAATACGACAGCCGCAATTGTGAAGCAGCCATCGTATTTGCGAAGTCTGGGTTGCTGGGGAGAGTTCGCATTTGCGAAGAACTCTGCCGTATTTGCGAAATTTCTGCCTTCGCATTTGCAAAGTATAGGGTCGCAATTGCGACCTAAGCAGGAGGCCCTCCAGTTCGCATTTGCGATACATTGTTCGCATTTGCGATACATTATTCGCATTTGCGAACCCCCTGTCGGAAATGCGATATCTGCAACCTGTTAAGTGCTGAGAATTCCGAGACTTAGCTTCATTTGGGTATATTTTGAACCCTAGGTCCGAAAAGAGGCGATTTTGTGAAGGAATTTTCATACCAAATCATTGGGTAAGTACCTTTAATCATTTTCCAACTACATTTCATGATTATATATATGATTTAACATCAAATTCATGAGAATCTAAAGGGAAATTTGGGGGAAATTGTAAAAACTTTCAAAAATGCAAAATGATGATTTGAAGGACAAATTGGTATCGGAACTTGATAATTTTAGTATGGTTGAATTCGTACCGGTATGGGTGTTTGGATTTTGTAAATTTTATCGGGTTCCGAGGTGCGGGCTCGGGGAGTTGACTTTTATTGACTTTTTAGAATTTGAATAAAAAATCACACCTTTATTAATTAAAGTTGTTTTCCCTTGCATTGTGTGATGTGTTTAAGTCGTCTTTGACTAGATTGAGCCGAGCGGAGGTGAATTGGTAAAGGAAAAGCTAAATTGAGTATTGAATTAGCCGAATTGAGGTAAGTGTTTTGCCTAAGTTTGTTAAGGGAATATTTCCTCCTATTTGTCATTGTTTGACATATGCGGGGGTGATACATATATGAGGTGACGAGCATATATGTATGTGTCAGGGTTAATCATGCTCGGGGGTGGACTATGTTACATTTATGGTTGTAGAATTTCGTGATCTCCTGCTTCATGCCTTACTTGACTCTTAGAAACTAAGAACATAATATTAAATGATAGAAATCAAGACTTAGCTTATTATAACTTGATTAAATTTGATGAAAATTCTGAGAATACATTGGTGTGTTTAATTCGGTCATCAATATGCATAATCATTAATATATTGCTACGGCCAATATTCTTGAGATACTAGATTCTATACTTGTGTTGTAGATCATTTGTGAAATTTGTTGGAATACTTGAATAAAAAGGTTCTTGTGGGTTTATTGAACTAATTGTTGGCTTGGAAAGTTGTAATTGGGATTCATTTGAAATATTCGTTTAAACACTCTCCTTGACGTTATTTATGTTTCATGCCTTGTTTATCATTGATATACATTTATTCGGTAAGGAAGAGTGTAAAGAACGAAGGGTGGTGTCTGTCTTTATTTCGTATCAGAGTATGTCAGTAGTTATTGAGTTCGTACTTGGTTTGGTTTCGAGTCTGTTATTTGCGTTTCCGAGAAGCGTCTGGTTTGTAATAGAATGTTTATTAATGAAAAATCGAAAATTTCCCAAAATTATCTTTTTAATCAATGTGAGTAAAAGCACGAAGGGTGATGCCGTGCCATGTTATGTGAGTAAACGCACGAAGGGTGATGCCGTACCATTGTATTTATATTATTATGCTTTCATGTTATGGTGAGTTCATGGCACGAAGGGTGTTTCTGTGCAAGTGAGGACGAGAGACATACATTATGTTGTGATATCTCTTTCTTGCACATATTTTTATGTCTTTACTTGGAGTTGTTGTTATCGTATTCATGGTTCTTATGTGATATGTTGTTATTGTTCTATCTTATCCTCTATCATCTTTGTTGTCGTGTTACCATGCCTTCTATTTACTTAAACTTGCCAATATCATGCTTACTTCCTGCTGTTATGATTGCATCCATGTCATCTGTTTTGTTGCACTTAAGTGTAGGTCTTCTTCCATACTAGTCGTTCATGTCCCTACTTGCTAATTTATAAAGATCATGTGTTCGCTTCCTTATTTGCCATATCTATTTTCATGCCTTCACCTTGCTAGTTAGTCAAAGTTACATCCATTTTTCCTAATGGTTGTTATTACCTCTATGTTTTCTGTTCAGTCTGTTACTGATGTTCTCATGTACATTCCCGTTCTCCATAGCTAATTGTGTATTTCCTACACTATTATTTCTATTATCGATATTTCTGTCATTTGGTTGGTATTGTTTTACGCATAATTGGTGAGGATGAGATAAATGCACGAAGGGTATTATCATGCCGTTGGATTTGATGTCTTGAATATATTTCTCACATTATGAAAGTTTTGAGGTGACTGTTGTGATTTATTGGCTTTCGCTCTAAGGAAAGGATTGGGTAAGATATTGATACCTGTTGAGTTGTGTTTTCTTCTAGTACTCCGTTATTGCTTTGTATATTCGTTTTGTGTGCTCTATTCTGTTGTACAGTAGTATAGTTCTATTGTTAGTTTATATTGCAGGTTTTATCAGTGAGCTTCTTTTAACCAAAGCCTCGTCACTACTTCGACGAGGTTAGACAAGATACTTACTCAGTACATGGGGTCGGTTGTACTGATACTACACTTCTGCACATTGTGTGCAGATATTGGATGTTGTTGTTGCTGTGATCGACGATGCCGGAATTGAAGATTTACCTGCATTTCTGTTGTAGCTGCCTCTTGTTCATGGTAGCCTTAGATTTATAAAAACTCTGTTTATATACTTTTCAAACAGAAGATGTATTTACTTCATATCAGCTTTGTAAATTCTATTCTTAGAAGCTCATGATTCATACTACCAGTCCTTGGTGATGTATAAGATTCAGATAATTCTTTTATTTAATTATTTTATTAAGTTAATTGAAAATGAATAATCGTTAATTGGCTTATCTAGCGGGTTGAGTTAGGTTTCATCACGACTATTAGATTTTGGGCCGTGACAGATACTCCTTATAATGCCAAATGATACTGAAATACATCATATTCAAACAAAATTTACACGCCTATAATCAGTGAATATATCTAAGAAATAATTAACATACACAATTTTGAAACATATGGAGTTTTGAAGGTTTAAACAGCCAACCATACTGGATACCATCAGATGCGTGCCAAGAAGAAGGTTCTGTATACCATAACAACAAACATTACAGTGGAAGTTGGAAATTTTTTACTAAATAATAGTGTGATAGTTGGATATTTACCTCAAAAATAGACTATCTTCAATATGTGAATGGACTTCATAAATACGTGGTGCAACATTACGGGTGTTAAAACCAAAAGATCTGAAGATTAGATATATTTTGTTAGCGAGATGGACATCACCTTTATTTTTTTTCAAAAGAGTGTCGTAAAAGAATAGTTTCTTATCGGAGTCATTGGTTTGATAGGCCTTCTCGATTTTCCTGCCTAATTCCATCAAACTTCAAAATCAATTTCAATTGCATAAGGTAAATTAAAACCTTGTTAAAGTTTTCCTGCCTAATTCCATCAATTATAAAACCAATCTCTCAATTGAATAAGGTAAATGAAAATCTTGTTATATTTTGGCATTTCTACAATATTTGACATAACATCTTTTGGCCGAGTAATATATGTAATATTTGTTATCCGTACATAATTTTTTTTGTTTCACCTATTTCATGTGCTTCTTCTCATTTTCACTTTTCCAGGGCCCTACTGCACCATTGAAGGAAAGAAGAAAAAAAAAAAGAAAGAGTTAGATAATGATCAGAAGGTGAAAATTTGACCATCTATATGTATGAGCATGCAAATGAATGGGTCGATGAGAAAATATTTGACTCAGATGAAGAAGATGATTGACTTTTGTGACGGAGTTTTAGGGGCCAAAACTTGGTTTAGAGGAAGTTTTCATTTTGGCGTAAGTTATCAGAAAAAAAAAGGGCTTTTAAACTAAACATGGCAAAATTAAAATGAAATTGAGGAAGAAAATTCTTCAGAGAACTACAAATGATATTAAGAAAGCGCAGAGGGAATAAATTAGGGTTTTACCTGCTGAAGTTGCTCTTTGTAAGCAGAGAGAGTCAAAGTCAATTGTTCCAAGCTAACTACAATGCAGTACTTACGATTTCATAAAACTAACGAAATATTTCAGGATTTTCGTTGACGAATTCGATTTTCATGAGTGAACCGGGGAGAGAGAAAGAAATTGTCGTAGTTGGGGTAAAAATCTAGATAGAAAGTAACAAAGAAAATGACTTTTTCAGCAGAGGAAGCGATTGTTCAGCAGGGAAAGCAACTTTTAACTTTTTAAAAAAAATCAATGACTAAATCTATATTTTTAAAAGGAAAATAAATGAGAAAATAGTGAAATAGTCCTTCAAATCTAATAAAGTGCCACATCACCTTTCTTAGGTCCCTCAATTATATATATATATATAGATATTCAAAAACAACAATACAACAATTAATGCAGCAGCGGTATTTTTACATTTTGACAATTAAAATTTGTCCGTGATAACTTTATAATGTGGAACATCTACGTCAAATTTGTAAAATGCTCTGTTGATCATAGTTTATATAAAAAAATTAAAGTCTGTAGGAATTCTATCTTATAATAGAACAATAAGAAAATGGTGAACACCGGCAATCGCATTCATCATGTCGTCGTCTCTAAAACAATAATACGACAATTATGTTTATGTATCAAATTAGTTGTGGTCGACTATATTGAATTATCACCATGATCAGCGGCGACGCTATGAATTTCCTCAAGGATGTTCAAACTTGAAAGAAGTAAAAAAGAATTCTCGACAAAGGGTGTTTAATAGGGGTGTACATAGGTCGGGTTGGTTCGAATTTTTTAATTACCAAACCAAAACAATTATATCGGGTTATTAAATCTAAAAACCAGACCAAACCAATAAAAGTCGGGTTTTTAAATCTCGGGTTTTTCGGATTTTCGGGTTGTTTCGGATTTTCTTTCATAAAGTCTTCATAGCACAAAATATAGAATTCGTGCTCCATATTTTTCTTTAATCCTAGTAAGGCAGAACTATATAAGGTATTTTTTAATAAAATAACATAAATATGAGATGATTCATGGCATTGTACTAAAATATTCAACAATAAAAATGAGAAAATCGCATAATAAATATTATTAATAAGCCATAATGAAAACAAACATAATTTATAATAAGTTGCTAAAATAAGTACGACTAATAAGTACTATTATTTACATGATTAAATATTAAAAGAAAAATAAGTTATGTATTTTATCTAAATCATGAAAAAACTAAAAAATAGATATCCAACACTATTTTCATTCACAGTACAATTGAATTGAATGTCTTTTATTATCATTAGTATTGATTTGATTTTGGTTTAAGATTTATTTGATTTACTAATATTTATGGACTATAAAACTTATTGGAGCATCCAAAAATTATAAGTCCAAGCTTGAAATAATACGTTAAAAGATAAAATTATGAAAAAGCTTAAGAAATATTTATAAACTAAACTATAATAAATATTTTCATGTATTAAATATATTTAAAACTTCTATACATATAATGTCGAGTTAGTTTGATTTCGGTTTGACTTTTTTTAGTTAAAACCAAACCAAACCAAATATCGTCGTTCTTTTTTTCCAACACCAAACCAATCAAACCAAACCATAGTCGGGTTTTTTTTCTCGGTTTGACTCGGATTATCGGATTGGTGCGGTTTGTCGGTTTCATTTGTACACTCCTAGTGTTTAATATATATTATGTACCTCTAAAACCTGATATTTTACCTATATACACAATGTAATTTTCCGACAAAGGGTGGTCAATTGACCACCCTTACCAAAGTGTAGCTTTACCCCTGACCGTTATAGAATAAATAAAAACAACAATAGAATAGCCATGATAATTTTTACATTTTGAAAAATATTCCGCAATAACTTCAAATTCTATCTTATAATTGAACAGTACAAAATTGGTGAACACCCACTAATTAAGCTTCGGCAATCGGCATTCTTCATGCCTTCGTATCTTAAGAAAAGACCTCCAATACTAACAGAACTTGAAAATACCAACAACGATAGAATAATGAAAACAGCAGCCAAGACTTTTTATGTTTGGACAAAAACTGGCAGACGATAACCTTTAGATTAGTTAAATATGGGTTTCATTTGAAATTTGAGTATCATTTCTTTAAAACTCCACTTTCTTTATTTTGCCTTTTTTTTTTTTGTGGGAAAGTATAAAGTTGTAGCATTGTAGTCCATAGCGGAGCCACGTCCGCCGAACTGAATCCTCCATTGCTCTTCACCTCCTACAAAATCTACAATGTCAATCTCTGAGAACTAGCAGTGGTTCATGACATGTTTATTCCATTTTAATGGTTTTTATCCGTATCATTATTTATGATCCGAATGTGAACCTTGGCCATTGACACCGACCATTTAATCGAATTGTCTAGGAGACTTTGCTCTAATAATAGACTTTATTGTAATTACTACTGTAATTGACTGTCATGTCATTTTTTGTTTTCACATCTTTGACACATCAGATCGATAATGTGTAGCTTCATTATTCATATTAGTGTTATCTTCACAAGACACTCCAACGGTTTAGGCATTTGGCCGGTTTCTTTTGATATGGTAGCTTATGAAATTTTTTGAGTAATGAATGTTGGAACCAAATTACTTTAAAGATGAAAACTATCATCTTTTACCCAAGAAATAACATGTTAAATCATTGAGAATAAAAACTAGATGCGGAAGTGTAACGACCCGACCGGTCGTTGTGAGCATTTGCACTTCGCTCGGTAGTTTACGGGCGTGAGTACCTCCGTACGTATGATGTAGTTTGACCTGTGTGAATCGTCGGTTTTGATTTTTAGGTTATTCGGAATCGAATTGGAAGAAAGAATTTCATTATTGAGAACTTAAGTTGAAAAAGTTGACTGGATGTTGACTTATGTGTAAACGACCTCGGATTTGCATTCTGACTATTCCAATAGCTCCGTTAGGTGATTTTGGCCTTAGGAGTGCGTCTGAATTATGATTCGGAGGTCCGTGGTTGATTTTGGCTCGAAATGGCAAAAGTTGAATTTTTTGGAAAGTATGGCCGGGAGTGGACTTTTTGATATCGGATTCGGATTGTGATTCTGGGAATTGGAATAACTTCGTTATGTTATTTGGGACTTGTGCGCAAATTTTGAAGTCATTCCGGATTGATTTGCTATGTTTCGGCACGAGTTATTGAACTTGAAAGCTTAAAGTTCATAGATTTCGATTTGAGGTGCGATTTGTCGTTTTGATGTTGTTATGCGTGATTTGAGGCCTCGAGTAGGTCCGTGTTATGTTATTGGACTTGTTGGTATATTCGGACGGGGTCCCGAGTGGCTCGGATGAGTTTTGGATGAGGTTCGGATCATTTTACTTCATGTTGCTATTGCCGGTTTTAGTGTGACCGCATTTGCGGCTGGTTTGCGCAGGTGCGATGGTCGCAGAAGCGACGAAGGGGTCGTAGAAGCGTAAATAGTGTTGGGTGAGGAAGACCGCAGAAGCGGAGATTTGGGCGCATATGCGGATGCGCAGGTATGAGGTGATGAAGCACAGGAGCGAGGTATTTCGCAGGTGCAGATGGTGGCTTGCATCTGTGATGTCGCAGAAGCGGATATGTTGTCCACAGGTGCGAGGGTCGAGTCCTCAGCTGATTCCGCAGAAGCGGAGGTTATGTCACAGAAGCGGCTAATGTGCCGCAGGTGCGAAAATGCTGGCAGAAGCTATAAATCGAGATTTTGGTTCTTTCTTCATATTTTGAGATGTGGGACTCAGATTGAGGCGATTGTTGGAGCAAGTTTCATCACAAGGATTAAGGCAAGTGTTCTCTACTCGATTTTGGTTATATTTTATGAATCTACCTTCGTTTTTGGTAATTGGACTGTGAATTTTAAAGAGGAAATTGGGGGGTTTGGCCAAATGTTTCATAACATGAATTTTTGAGTTTTGAACATCGAATTGGAGACGGATTTGAGTGAAACTAGTATGGTTGGACTCGTAATTGAATGGGTTATTGAATTTTATAAATTTTATCGTGTTCCGAGGTGCCGGCCCAGGTTGGGATTTTGGCCGATTTTGGGCTTTTGATTCAAGATTTGATCTTTTTCGATCGGGATCGGTTCCTTTAGTATTGTTTGATGTATTTGGGTTATTTTTTGTTAGTTTCGAGCCGTTCGGAGGTCAAAACGCGCGGGATGGCATTTTAGAGCATCGCTTGGCTTGCTCGGTATTGGAATGGGCTTGTTCGAGGTAAGTAACTCTTTTAAACTTAGTGCTGAGAGTATGAAATCCCGTAATACGTGTTATGTGATTGGTATTGAGGTGACGCACATGTTAGGTGACGGGCGTGTGGGCGTGCACCAAGTGATTTGGGACTCTGTTATTTTCATGGCACTGTATAGTAGTCCTATTTTATTGATATCCGTATTTTCACCATGTGATAAAGTAATTGAGCTATCAATCATGCTAGATATCATGTTTAGGCTTTATGCCGATACTGTTGGGACCCATAGTGGTCGTTTCTTGTTTTCATTTCACTGATTTCATTAATATTTTGTACTCAGTCATATTCATGCGTTCATATCATATCTCAGTCTCAGCTGTTATTTATGGATACATCATATCATTGTTGTCGGGCTAGTTTCATGACATTGTGAGCCCGTGAGTGAGACTGGAGAGATTGATGACTTAGTGAGGCCGAGAGCCTGATTATGAGTGACAGTTATGGGATCGGACTGCACGCCGCAGCATGCTATATTGATTTATACCTGGATCTGGCCTATGATAGCGCTTGGGCTGTAGGAGCCCCTCCGGAGTATGCACACCCCCAGTGAGCGCGGTTGATTATATTGAGGGATGGATCTTCCCTGGACATGGATATTGTCCGAAGCATTTATATACCTGGAGATGGACCTTCTCCATTGGGCCAGATTGGCCTTCCTCTGTCACGACCCAATTCCATCATAGGCCGTGATAGTGCCCAACACCATTGTTAGGCAAGCCAACACTGATCAAACTTATGGTTTCCCGTTTAAATAATTTACTAAGTGGATAACATTTCCTCATTTGTTAAAAAGATTTAGAAATTTGCAAATGTGACATAATTAAACGGAAGAAAACGAGTACAAATCGAAATCATATAAACAAATCCAAAATCATAAGTCTACTAATGCGTGCCAAGATCTAGTGTCATAAGTATATGGGCAACTCAGTAGAATATACAAACCATATCTATCCTGCTGCCTAAAAAGGAATAGGCAGAAACAAAATAATAGGGGGACTCCGGCATGCTGCTGAACGGCTCGGAAGGGCAGCTCACCGTGGAATCTCGAACCTAGATCAAGAATGTGCGTCGGATGGATATCCAGATGCATCTGTCTCAGATATTGCACAGTTAAGTGCAGAAGTGTAGCGTGAGTACATAAAATAACATGTACCCAGTAAGTATCCCGCCTAACCTCGAAGAAGTAATGACGAGGGGTCGACTTGACACTTACTAAGGCTAATGATAAAAAATTTAAATCATAACCGAGCATAGCTTACACTAAATATACTAAAACTCAACAGTAAGTGATGGCAAATACCATTTTTCACAATTATTAATCCCAAATTTATCTTCCATTTAAACATTGGAGCAATATCAGTTATGAGTATAATATCCCAAAAAATATTCATGCGCAAATAATGCCGAGGACGTACGACCCGAACCAACATAACGATATTTAAACTGTGCACTACCGAGGGTCGAACGGCGCAAATCATAGATGCATCTATTTAATCTGCCGAGGCGCTCGGCCCGCTCCACTAATAGAAAACACTTAACGAAACACAAGTTATTCAATAGCAGTCAAGTGTTCTATCCATACCCTCAATTAAGTGAAAATTACCCCTTTGGGATCCTCTTACAATTTTGAAAATTATGATTTAAGCAATTCAATTGACAAGTAAAGGCGCAATTACTTCAAGTATGGCATGATGGAGGTCCTAGACTACCCGGACTTTAGCATAAGTAGTATCTACGCACGGACTCTCGTTACTTCGTACGTACGTAGCCCCCCCACAAATAGTTACATATAATAGTTAATTCATCTATGGGAAATTTTCCTCTTACAAGGTTAGAAAAGAGACCTACCTCGTCTCAAAGCCCACTTCCCAATTCAAGAACGTGCTCAAACCTCTAAATTTGGTGCCAAACGACTCGAAACTAGTCAAACATTATATAAATTAATCAATTTACGCTCAAAATTTCATACCCCCGCTATTAAAGCAATTGCCCAACCCTAAAAGCAAGATTCTTAAAATTCACCCCCGGGCCCACGTGCCCGAATTTTGGAAATTTTTTATGAAAGTTATTACCCATAACCTTAGGAACATAAATATATGATTTTCACTAAGTTTCATAATTATTTTCATGGTAAAATCCCATTTTAATCAAAACCTAGGTTTTTTATCTAACCCATGATTTCTATAAATTGTCATGTTAAGATCTACCCATAATATAAGTATCAAACTCACATTAAGTAGAAATTACTTACCTCGCAAAGCTAGATCGAAATCCCCTCCATCAAAGCTCTCAAATCACCCAAGAGTGAGAGAAAATGTGATAAAAATAGCCGAAGTCCGTATTGAATGAACCCTCACTGCCCAGCGACGCATTTTCGCACATGTAGTGCATTAGCCGCATTTGCGGTCTCGCACCTGCAGAAAATGCCTCGCAGGTGCGCTTTTCCCTCACTTAGCCAGTCTCTGCATATGCGGACAGAAGGGGTCGCTTCTGCGGGCCTAGTCGCACCTGCGACCAAAGCTCTCGCACCTGCGGTCGTGCAGGTGCGCCCAATCTTCCGCATCTACGGTTCCTATGCTACCCTTGATCTCTCGCTTTTGCGGCTCGTGGCTCGCATCTGCGAGTGGCCAAGTGCAGGTGCGATTATGACAGATCTGGGAGCTTCAGTTGTGGCTCCATGCTCCCAACTTGGTCCGAGCCTCGTTCGATAGACACTCGGGGGCCCCGTCCGAACATACCAACAAGTTTAGAATCATAAAACAGACTCGCTCGAACTCTCGGAACGCCCGAAACAACATTAAAACTAAGAATCACGCCCCAAAACCAATTGAATCAAACTTAAGAACTTCAAGTTCTTCAATTTACTTCCAATGCGCCGAAATGTACTTAAACTACTTGGAATGACACCAAATTTTGCGTGTAAGTCTTAAATGACATTAAGGAACTATTCCCGATCTCGAAATTTCGTTTGGACCAAACCCGCTCCCAACCAAATTTAAAGTTCTAAAACCTTCAAGAACTAGCTTTCACTACTAGGCGCCAAAACGCTCCCGGGTCATCCAAAACCCGATCCGAACATACGCTCAAGTCCTAAATCATCATACGAACCTATTGAAACCTTAAACTTCTGATTCCGAGGTCGTCAACTTGAAATATTGACTGAAGTCAAACTTGGCCTTTTAAGCCAACCTTAAGGAACCAAGTGTTCCGATTTCAACCCGAACCTTTCCAAAATCACGAACTAACCATCCCAGCAAGTCATAAAACAATAAAAGCATATACGGGAAGTCTTATTTAGGGGAACGGGGTTCTAGAAGCAAAATGACCAGTCGGGTCGTTACATTCTCCACCTCTTAAACAAACGTTCGTCCTCGAACGAGTTTGGAATTATACATGGAGTGCTGAATAAGTGAGGATATCGGCTCTGCATGTCCTCCTCGGACTCCTAGGTCGCCTCCCCGACTGGTTGGCCCCTCCACTGAACCTTTACTGCGAAAATCCTCTTGGATCTTAACTGGTGATCCTGCCTAGCAACAATGGCAATTGACTCCTCCTCATAACCCAGGCTCTCATCTAACTGAATCATGCTGAAGTCTAACACATGTGACAAGTCGGCGTGATACCTCCGGAGCATAGACACGTGGAAGACTTGATGAACTCTCGATAGGCTGGGAGGTAAAGCACTCATAAGTAACCTCCCCAACCCGCCTCAACACCTCAAATGGGCCTATAAACCATGGGCTCAAATTTCCCTTCTTCCCAAATCGCATGATCCCCTTCTTCAGCGAGACTTTCAAGAAAACCTTCTCGCCTACCATAAATGACACATCACGCGCCTTCTGATCCGCGTAACTCTTCTGTCTGGACTGTGCTGTGCGAAGTCGCTCCTGAATCAACTTTACCTTTTACAAGGCATCCTTCACCAAATCAGTACCATATAACTTAGCCTCGCCGGGCTCAAACCACCCGATAGGAGAACGACATCGCCGACCATATAAAGTCTCAAATAGAGCCATCTCGATGCTGGACTGATAACTGTTTTTGTAAGCAAACTCGACCAAAGCCAAGAATCGATCCCACTGCCCTCCAAAGTCAAACACATATGCTCTAAGCATGTCCTCCAATATTTGAACTATCCGCTCCGACTGACTGTCTGTCTGTGGATGAAATATTATGCTGAGCTCTACACGGGATCCCAATTCACTCTGTACCACTATCCAGAAATATGAAGTAAACTGAGGACCTCTGTCTGAAATGATGGAAATGGGCACACCATGTAGCCGAACTATCTCCTGGATATAAATCTGGGCCAATCTCTCTGAAGTATATGTAGTCATCACAGGAATTAAGTGTGCCAACTTGGTCAATCTGTCTACAATGACCTAAACTGCATCAAACTTCCGCAAGGTCCATGGTAACCCAACTACAAAGTCCATAGTGATGCGCTCCCACTTCCACTCGGGTATAGTCATCTGCTGGAGTAGGCCTCCTGGCCTCTGGTGCTCATACTTAACCTGCTGGCAATTTAGGTATTTAGCTACATACTCAACTATGTCTTTCTTCATCCGCCGCCACCAAAAATGCTGCTTCAGGTCGCGATACATCTTCGTAGCACCTGGGTGAATGAAATATCGAGAACTGTGCGCCTCTTCTAGAATCCTCTCCCTCATGTCATTGACATTAGGAATACATAGACGACCCTGGAGTCGCAGAACACCATCCTCGCCAATAGAAACCTCCTTGGCACCACCCTGTAGTGCCGTCTCTCTGAGAACTGCCAAGTGCGGATCATCAAACAGTCGAGCCTTGATCTGCTCCAATAGTGAAAACTGGGCAACAACACATGCAAGAACTCGGTTGGGCTCTGAAATATCCAACCTCACAAGTCTATTAGCCAAGGACCGAATGTCAAAGGCTAGTGGTATCTCATATGCTGAAATGAATGCCGAGCTACCTATACTCTCAGCCTTTCTGTTCAAGGCATCCACGACCACATTCGCCTTGCCCGGATGATAAAGAATAGTGATGTCATAATCCTTCAGTAACTCAAGCCATCTGTGTTGCCTCAAATTAAGATTCCTTTGCTTGAACAAATGTTGCAAGCTGCGATGATCAGTGTAAACCTCACAGGATACCCTATAAAGGTAATGCCTCTAGATCTTAAGAGCATGAACAACCGCGGCCAACTCCAAATCGTGCACATGATAATTCTTCTCATGGGGCTTTAGCTGATGTGAAGCATATGCAATAACTCGCCCATCCTGCATCAATACACAACACAAGCCAACGCGTGAAGCGTTGCAATACACCGTATATATCCCCGAACCGGAAGGTAACACTAGAACTGGTGTTGTAGTCAGAGCTGTCTTGAGCTTATGAAAGCTCACCTCACAATCATTGGTCCAACGGAACAGAGCACACTTCTGGGTCAATCTAGTCAAAGGTGCTGCAATGGATGAGAAGCCCTCCATAAATCGGCGATAATAACCTGCTAGCCCCAAGAAACTCCTGATCTCAGTCGCCGAAGTAAGACGAGGCCAACTCTGAACTGCCTCGATCTTCTTGGGATCTACCTTAATGCCCTCACCTGATACCACATGCCCCAAGAATGCCACAAAATCTAACCAAAACTCACATTTGGAGAACTTAGCATATAGCTTCTGTTCCCTCAAGGTCTGAAGCACCACTCTCAAATGCTGCTCGTGCTCCTCCATGCTACGTGAGTAAATCAAGATGTCATCAATGAAGACAATAACAAAGGAATCGATATAAGGCTTGAAAACCCTATTCATAAGATCCATAAATGCCGCTGGGACATTAGTCAGGCCGAAAGACATCACTAGAAACTCATAATGGCCATATCTAGTACGGAAGGCAGTCTTCAAAACATCTGAGTCCCGAATCTTTAACTGATGGTATCCCGATCTCAAGTCGATCATATAAAACACCCTAGCACCCTGCAACTGGTCAAACAAATCATCAATACGCAGCAACGGGTACTTGTTCTTAATGGTAACTTTGTTCAACTGGCGGTAATCAATGCACATCCGCATAGTTCCATCTTTCTTCTTCACAAATAATACTAGTGCACCCCAAGGTGATACACTTGGTCTGACAAATCCCTTTGCTAATAACTCTTCAAGCTGCTCCGTCAACTCTTTCGGAGCCATACGGTACGGTGGGATAGATATAGGCTGGGTACCCGGAGCCAAGTCAATACAGAAATCAATATCACGATCTGGTGGCATACTTGGAAGGTTAGAAGGAAACACATCGGCGAACTCCCGGATTACTGGCAATGAATCAATCGTCGGAGACTCTGCGGTGGTATCCCGAACATAGGCTAGATAAGTCAAACAACCCTTCTCGACCATATGTCGAGCCTTCAGAAAAGAGATAACCCGACTAGACGTACTGACAAACGAACCCTTCCACTCCAATCTAGGCAACTCTGGCATTGCTAAGGTAACAGTCTTGGCATGGCAAACAAGGATGGCGTGATATGGGGATAACCAGTCCATGCCCAGGATGACCTCAAAGTTGGTCATATCAAGTAACAGAAGGTCCGCTCTAGTCTCGTAACCATAGAATATGACCACACAGGACCGATAAATCTGATCCACAACTACAGAATTGCCCACAGGAGTGGACACATAAACAGGAGTACCCAGGACCCATAAGGAATATCCAAAAAATGAGCAAATAGGGATGACACATACGAATAGGTAGATCCTAGATCAAATAATACTGAAGCATCTCTACCGTAGACAGAGATAATACATGTGATCACGGCATCTTAGGCCACTGCATCTGGTCTGGCCGGCAAAGCATAAAATCTGGCTGGAGCGCCCCCCGGCTGGCCTCCGCCAGCCTGACCTCCACCTCTAGGACGGCCTCTACACACCTGCCCTCTGCCTCTGGGTGGCCGGACGGTTGGTGCGGCTACTGGAGCTGTAATCATGGGCTGCTGGCCCTGCTGCACTGCCTAGCCCCGAAGCCGGGGGCAAATTCTCCACACATGACTAAGATCCCCTCACTCAAAACAACCTCTCAACGTGGTGATCTACTGCCCTAAAGTCTGACCCTGATGGCCTGAATACCCACCGAATGAATCCTGAATAGTTGGTGGGCGATATGAACTCTCTTGTATGGTATTGAAGTAAACACTAGAAGAACTCAGCTGACCGGAGTACCCACTGGAAGGACCCTGAATAGTTGGCAGTCGGTAAGAACTCTACGGCACAGTGTTGAAATAGGGTCGCGCTGGAGCACCCCGTGGAGGCAACGGTGCTGGATATGGGGGCCTACTGGGCTGACCCCTCCTGAACTGACCTCTGCCCCCAGCTGGGGCACCTCTGAACTCCCCGGAGTAACGGACCTTCTTGTCCTGCTACATCTGCTCCCTACCCCTCTAGCGATAGCCCTCGATCCTCCAAGCAATCTCCACTACTAGCTGGTAGGAAGTCCCCATCTCTACCTCTCGGGCCATACTAGCCTGAATACCTGAGTGCAACCCCGCAACAAACCTCTGCACCCACTCCGCCTCAGTAGGGAGTATCATGAGTGCATGGCGAGACAGCTCCCTAAACCCTAAACCCTAAACCCTAAACCGCCTCATAATCGGTCACGGACATCTCACCCTACTGGAGCTTCTCAAACTGGAATCGCAACTCTTCCCTCTGAGAGGGTGGAATATACCTATCCAAGAATAGGCGTATGAACTGGCCCCAAGTCATGGGAGGAGAATCTGCTGGTCTACCAAGAAGATAAGACTTCCCTCTAACTGGAAGGTAGTGAAATCCACCCCGTAAGACTCCAATATCCTCATGTTGTGTAGTCTGTCACTGCACATATCAATAAAGTTCTGAGGATCCTTATGTCGCTCACCCCCAAAGACCGGAGGGTGAAGCCTAGTCCATCTGTCTAAAAGCTTCTGCGGCTCACCGGTCGCAGCTAGTCTAGGCTCAGGTACAACTGCTGCGACTGGCTGGGCTCCGCCCACGGGGAGAGTGCCCGAGGTATGATATACAACGGTTGCATGCCTAGGACCCTGATCGGTAGGGGTCTGTGCTCCCCCTCCCGCCTGAGATGTGGCCGGGTCTGCTGGAAGTAAACCGGCCTGGGTCATAGAATCCATAAACCGTAGCATACGACCCATGACCTCCTAGAAGCCCGGTGCTGTCATGAAATCGACCGGGGCTGGCTCTGCTGCGGGCACCTCGCCCTGCTCCTCAACTATAGGATCCTCCAATGGATCCTCTAGCGGTGCAACTGGGCAACTCTGGGACGTCCTCGGGCTGATGCCGTCCCCCGGCCTCGACCTCGGCCTTCGGCAACAGGGGGAGCAGCCCCTCCTAGGTCTGGAACGTCTGTTGCGCGCGTTCTCACCATCTGTGAGAGAATAAGAGGAAGAAACTTAGTATACCATCAACTGCACAATAGGAAAATGAATAAAGAGTAGTTTTCCTAACATCTTATAGCCTCTCGAAGATAAGTACGGACGTCTCTGCACCGATCCGCAAGACTATATTAGACCTGCCCATAACTTGTGAGACCTAGGTAAACCTAGTGCTCTGATACTATGTTGTCACGGCCCAATTCCATCATAGGCCGTGATGGCGCTCAACACCATTGTTAGGCAAGCCAACACTCATCAAACTTGCTTTTACTACGGTCTAGATTAAGGGAGCAACATATCAGTGGTGGCGAGCGTATGAGTTGGGTAGTCCGACCGATGCAGCTTCACTATCATGGGTTCAGTTTTCATAGGTGTTCTTGAGAGAGTTTGTTCCCCAGACCCTTCGAGATGCATGGCGCGCGGAGTTTGAGCAGCTGTGCCGGGGCACTATGTCAGTGTCAGAGTATGTCGTTATATTCAATGAATTGTTCATACATACACTTACTTTGGTTTCTACAGTTAGAGAGTGAGGCCGCAGGTTCATTGGGGGACTTAGTCATGATATTCGTTTCAACATGGCTTGGGAGTTGGTGTCGAATGTTCCATTTTAGCAGGTGGTAGAGATCGCTCTCCGACTAGAGGTCATGCGGGGTCAGTAGAAAGAGAGAAGGAAGGGAGGCTAAGAGGCCTTGTAGACTGGAGAGACCTATTAGTTCCTATTTGGTGGCAGGGTACGACATGGTATAGGTTTTTGTAGGTCAGCCAGTTCAGTTTGCACTTCAGGTTTTGCACGGTGTTTCAGGTACCCGTGGGTCTCAGGGTACACGTACTAGATAGCTTCCACAGCCACGTCAGCGGAGAGGTTGCTTTGAGTGAGGAAATATCAGCCACATGGAGTAAGATTGTCTCAGACTACGGATAGATATGTCACAACGGGGCAATCAGGCTATGAGTTCTGTTTCAATTATTGATATCCCTGCACCGCTAGCTTAGGGTACAGGTTAGGCGAGTAGAGGGCGCCTAAGAGGGGGAAGCCCGACCTGTTGATGTGTTTTCTACAGTAGGGCTGAGGCCGCTGCACCAGATGATGTCGTACATGTATGGGTTCAAATTTTTATAGAGAAGCATCATTAGTATTTTGTTTCGGTTCTGCTTATCAGGGTGAGTCCTTCTATTTTACTTCACATATGGGTGAGTTTCGTGATCTTGTACTCTTCTTATGTGTTTACCCATGTCGGGAGATTCTATTGTAGTAAACCGTGTCTATCATGTTATTTTAATTCATTATTGAGAGTTATGGGACTAGAAGTGACTTTCTTTTACTCATTTTGGTAGTTCTGCTGTGATTTTTGGGTGATAGGTTACAATTTGTGATTTAGATACTCTACCAGTGTGGGAGTTCAGTATGTGTTATGATTTTGTTGGCAAAAGGTTTCGGCATTGGTTGTAAAAGTTTGAAGTTTCAAAGTTTATTAAGTTTGAATTGGAGGGTGATTCGTATTTTTAGCGCTGTTTGATATGAGTTGAAGGCTCGACTAAGTTAGTAATGTATTTTGGGACGTGTTGGTATATTTGGTTGAGGTCTCGAGGGCCTCGGATAAATACCGGATGATTAACGGATCGAGTTTAGACTTGAAAGAAGTGCTGAGGCAACTGATATCTGGTGCAATTGCACCTGCGTGAAAAGGAACATAGGTGCGAGCCCGCAGGTGCGGCGATATGGTCACAGAAGCGACATTTGGATAGAGTTGGGATGGTCACAGATGCGAGGATGTATCTGCATCTTCGATCCCGCAGATGCGAGGAAAGCTCTACAGAAGCGGAATACGAGCTGGCAGCTGGAGTCGCAGAAGCGGAAGGTCTCCGCATGTGCGAGACCATAGGGGCACGTTTGGCATCATAGGTGCGGAGCTGTGCTGGGCAGAGGTATGCGCAGGTGCAAGATTTTGGCCGCACCTGCAAGACCGCAGATGCGGTGAAGCGGCCGCAGGTGCGGTAGTTGGGCTGGGCAGTGTTCTTTTTAAACAAAGGGGGTTGGATCAATTCCACTTCATTTCGTCCATGAGTTGGTTGTGCTCACGCTATACCCTGCACCTCATGTGCAGATCCAGGTGCTTCTAGTTACGGCGACTGTTGATTGAGGAGATAGGATCTCGGAGACTATCGAGGTAGCTGCATGGCGTTCGCAGGCCTTGACTCTCCTTCATTATCTTTATGTGTACTTTCATTTTTACTCTTTAGACATTGTAGTAGACTGTATTCTGACATAGATGCTCATGTACTCGGTGACACCCCAGTTTTAGGATAGATTGTATTGTGTTGCGGGTTTATTTCGGTTTTAAAAAGGGTTTTCTTAAATATTAATTGCTTCTGCCTATATTTTTAAAGCTTTTACTTTGTTGAGATAGTTGAGTAGCGGCTTACCTAGTTCCACGATAGGCACCATCACGACGGTTGGTTTTTGGGTCGTGACAAATTGGTATTGCAGGCTAAAAAGTTTATTGTCAATACACCTTTTGAGTCACAAGTGTTGATATAATTTTGTTCATTAGCTTGTAGCACCACGGCGATATATTTGATACTATTTTCTTTTTTATAACTTGAAACATTCTATAACCATAAAAGTATTGATTAATATGCTCTTTATTGAGCGAGTGTTATTTTTTATTTATTTAAAAAATTCTCTTTGTTATGTATGTGATTTCTTTTTTCAATTTAATTTAATTTTATGAGATAGACCTTATAATATTTTGTGCTATGCAAGAATTGCTGGTAATTGAATTATTCAATCATCAATTACATGATAATTCTAAACTCATATTTAGAAGTTAAAATCTTCATATTTAGAATAAGTATGAGCTGAATTCATATTGATAATTTTTCTTATTTGTAAATTTGAATAAACTCACATCGAGAACGAGTATGCTATATATATATATATATATATATATATATATATATATATATATATATATATATATATATATATATATATATATATATATATATATATATATATATATATATATATATATATATATATATATATATATATATATATATATATATATATATATATATATATATATATATATATATATATATATATATATATATATATATATATGTTGGTCTTATGCTTCTTAAACAAGCTTTAGATAATTTGTGGATAACTTTATTTGCATGCAATCAGTTTTTTTGCCTTTAAATTTATCGTGTATATATTAGGTCTGGTACCACAATATAATATATTATTATTCATATAATAAAAAAATTTATAATTATAAAGATTATATAATGAACTTACCTAAGTTCTTCGTCTTTGCAAGTCCAAAAGATACTCAATAACTTTGAATTCAAGTTAGTAATACAAGCATTTATTTTTCTATTTATATGAATGTTGCATCTACCTCGACGTTGATTGTGCTATTACCCAATTTATTCATATTCTATACACTTTATATTTTTATAGATAAAAAATACACGTGCAACGCACGTACCGTATCTATACTATATTAAAAGCACGAAACTCCTTAGCGAAATATCGTTCGCCGTTTTTATCCTTTGTAAATATATTCTATTTCGGATAAAAATGTAACTATAAACTCTAATAAATTTTCCTATGGAATAAAACTAAAAATTGCGGTTTATTTCCGTTTTTGTTGCATACGGTACCCTCTTTGGTGGGATGGATTATTCTTTATCCAAAGATATAGAGAGTGCATAGTAGGCGACCTACTGAAAAATAAGGTAAAATCCCCACTTTGCCAGCCCCACATCTAATGAGTAGAACAGTAGACAACCAAAGGAACGTAATCTAAATCAAACATATAGATTAAGATTGTAAATAAAGAAAGTATATAACATAGAAATCCAAAATGGATTCCTTTTAGATAGATATTACATATTATGCTGTACCTACCAATCGAATAACCAGATAGAGTAGAAGAGAAGGCCCGGAACAAAGTTGACTGAGACTGCCAACTGCAAGAGAAGAGAGAAAGCAAGTCGGAAACTTCTAACTTCATTACTGGACAGAATGCCTTCCTCTGATTCCTGGAATGAGAGTAAGCTTGCTTCTTCAATGACGTAGTCTTAGTCTAGGAATGCGCTAGTAAACTGTAGCGAAATCACTGGAAATGAGAGAGATGTGAGGGTCAATCATTCTGTCAGCGTGCTTAAAGAGTGCTTTCAAAAATATGGAGAAGGAGAGAATGAACTTACAGCCTCTCTCTCATATTCACCTGCCAAGGCATGACATAGATAATAGACACTCAGCTCTCTTACATCCAGTTACTGTGATTGATTGTGGAGAGAGTGCTAGTCTAACTGTCGGTACGAGTATGCTAATAGATAGAGGATCTTCCAGTCCTAGAATAAGAAAGTAGCTTGTCTGTCGTACTGGCTGCGTCATTGAATATGTCAATCTACATTCTATATAAGGAGTTCATTTGCATCATTGTCTGGCAGTTAGCTAAGCGAGAAGCTGTGATCCAGGAAGCCCCGCCCAGTAGTGTCTCTACTCTACTAGTCCTAGTACTAGATACTAGATAGACAGGCCAGTCACCGGTGGCATAAGATCCTTCTCTGCTTGTCTAACTCAAGCCAGATAGCAACAATCACTCGAAATAGTCATATGCGGAACACATGCAAGTTCAGATTGAAAGATAAGGAAGGCAAGTCAAAGCGGAAAGAAAGCCTTAGCTGGAGCAGTTGCCAGAGAAGCAAGAGCAGCAAGGCAAAAAGTGGCCTCAGGCATTCCAACTGCATGAACATAAATCTTATCTATGTCACAGGTTTGATGATCGCTAACGCACATAAAACCAATCTCATAACTCTTTTTCCAGGCAGAAGGAAAGAGAAAATGAGAAAAATGAAGTAGAGCGAGGGGGAGGGAGGATCTACTTGGAATTGGATGTCAGTGAATCCCAAGTATGATATAGATATAGGAAAGAAATTCTCTTACAAGTATGACATAGATATAGGAAAGAAATTCTCTTACATGCTGAAGGTACATCTGAGACCTTCCTTCCAAGCAACTATGACATAGATAGATAGATGCGAGTGTACTTTAGGAAACTAGCAAGCCTTGCCATTCGGATGAAAGGAATATCATCCTAATGAAAGCCTGATTCTTCCCTTATCAATGTTTGAGATGCCTGGTTGTGCCAATTTTCCTAGTTGACAATATGACTTTTATGCCTAGCGGCTGCTTGGATCTTATGTTTTTTAGATGCCGAGCTTATCTGCCAGTTGTCTGGCTGTAAAAGGAAGAGGTTAGTTCACAACTCTGAAAGCCGAAGATGAAGCGAGGAAAGAAGCTACAGAGCAGCAAATAAGAAAGAGATTTAGGCAACTTAATTGACCTACCGGACTCTAAAAGAAAGGGTGCCACTTATTTGGAAACTAGAAACTTGCCGGTTTCCAAGCGAAACTTGATGTTACTTTAACACAAGGGCCGGTGTCCATCATTAAAAGTGGCATCTCTATTTGCGCACATTGGAGAAAGTGCTCTGCTAGTGAAATCGGTCCATTGACACCTATAATTGTTTCAACCAAGGCTGAGCACTCTTCTCGAAGTTTTGGATGCACTCTCGCTTTAAGTAGCTGAAACCTCTATGTGGAAAAGTTTCTTAGTGCGAAATGAATGGAATTCTAGAAGCTCTTACTCAAATAAGGGCTTCATATATTGTACTAAACAGAATTAGTGGACATAGAGCATGTCCCCCTCCTTACATTCCCATAGCAGGGGAACTATCAATAGCCAGTATTGCTCCTTATGTCTGGTTCGGCTCAACTCTCCCTTCAGAGCTACCCTTGCCTGAAACAGAAGAGATAGCTTACTAACCTACTGGAGTAAGTAGTCTTGTCCGAAAGCCTCAGGAGAAAAGAGAGCTTAAAAGTAACAAGGTTCTGAAAGAAAGACAAGCCTTAAGGCGACTAAAGCTATGAAGGTAGGTTAAAGTGACTAGTCTTTCTTATCCAAAAGCAAGCAAGACAACAAGGGAGGTTTTAGGCAACTCGCTGGTTTCGAGATAGGTTTCCTTGTGGGTGTGTCCACTTGTTTTCCTATTCATGTTCTGGTTCCAATTTCAGAAAGTTCATATTCTTATTGCCAGTACTTAGCATACACTTGTTAAAAGGTTAAATGGTTCATTTTTATTAACTTCAGATGACTTAGGTTCTTTACGCAAAGAAACTAGGAAAAAAGAGCACATAAAGATTATAAATAATATGTTAAAATCGAATCATCGACAAGATGTTTATCAGAGAGATTTTATTATGGTATACAATCGAAGGGCTCATAAAATTCAAAACTTGTGAAATAAGGGAATATCGATGGCCTTTGTTGAACAGAGAGCGAACGGACGGCAAGTGACTTTGATCTCATGCTGGCCTTTACTTCGACTACTAATAAGGGGGTTGGGGTTTGACAAATCAATACTGGGGCTTCGTTTAACCGCCTATGTAGTAAGAAAAACTTTGAGTTTGACGTTGAATAGCCATAGTGAGTTCATCACCAGTGGCATAAGTAGATGAGGCATATGCGGTGGGGAGAAAAGCAATTTAACTCACTTCTTACAATTCCAGTTGAACCCGCAACAAAGCCAGCATTGCTTTCGTAGGATCAACTGCTCGTTTTCGATATAGAACTGGATAATCAAAAACAACGTCTTTTTTTTGGAATCGAGTGAGCTGATATGCTGAAACGGGTTCTAGCTTGAAAACCGCCACAGAACGAAGCAACGCTATTGGTTGGGGCCTCACCGAGCTTTCATAAATCAGTCTCTCAACAATCAGTATTTTTAATGAATAGTAGGGAACTGAGGGAGAACTTATCGACAACAAAAAAGCTGAGATTTCTGTTGGAGGGTTCCTGACGCCCCTAGTCAAATGGAATTGAAAAGATTTTATTTATATTTATAAACAAGGTGGCATCTCGAAAGTGCCGCTAGTCGGTTTAATCATGGAACGTCCAAAAAGCCTGGTCTAATGTGAAAATTATTATTATAATAATATGCCCTAGAACATATTATTGAATTGAGTGAGAGGTCCATTTCATTCCTACTACTGAACACGAAAATTGCGTAGACTATTTTTCTTGGGATTCCCCAAGTAACCAAACAAATCCCTGTCATTTCACATGGAAAATAGTCTATTTTGAGCGTTTGAAGTAGCCGAACAATCAGCGTACGTAATCGAGTTTCATGCCATCATGTATTTTCTGCCCAGCAGCTCTGGAAACTGCTTTCATGCGTCTTGGTTGTTGGTGGAGAAGAAAACCTGCCTGAAAATAAAGATTTTATTTTCAATAGTTTCAAAGGCTTGAAGAAGCGTAGCCTTATTCAAAAGGAATTGATAGGAAGACTTTTCTCTCTCCGATTATCTCCTACAATAAGATAAGAGGTAAGAAGGAAGGAAGACTGTTTATGAATAGCCCTTTTCAGTTCCAATGCGCGGAATCGAAAAAAAGACTATCTTTCTTTCGGGGTCATAGATCAGAGAATTCCCTCTTTCAAGCTTCCTTACAGGCAGAAGAGTTAGCAAAGGTACAGACAGCCCGATCTAGCCAGTGAGCAAGCATGTCCGCTTTCGATTCAATATCTTTCTTAACACCCGGAAAATTATATGCCTCTATAGTAGCTTGCAATGGAATGTAGCTATTTCGGACGGATAGCTATGTTAGCTAGGACACCTGCCTGATCCGGGTTTCTATCCGAACTAGTGCCTTAAGCAGGAAAGCAAATGAAATTATGTGGTAGGTATCGCATATAAGAGAAAGCTTGCTTTTAAGAGTGATATTTTGCTTTTATTGAGGAGATATAAAACAATCTTACTTACTAATAAAGCGGCAAGAAGCACCTTCTTTCTCAAAGTCAACTTTCTCCTTTTTTACTAGTAGTTGAGTGCTCATTGTTGTTCGGATCTTGACCGGATCCAAGCTTCCCAAGCTCTATGCTGTTGGGGAACTCTTCAAGGGTCTTACCACCTTCTTGATTGACTATATTTGAGTCTTTGGAGTACTTTAGGATTATATTCTGTACCGAGTATTTGTGCTTGCGGGCCGGGGTGTATATTGCAGACCAGCGGATCTGATGGTCGACAAACGTTCGCATATGGTAAAGGTGATCGCAGCACCTGTATTAGGACATAGGACTTATTGAGATGCTCGCGGACCAATTTACGATGTCTCTGTCGCTAACGTTTGTCAAGCAGGTCACGTGGATTGGCCAGGGTCTTCTTCGGCTAATGACACCTCGATCCCGAAGCCTTCGAAGTATCTTTTTGATAGGTGCCTCTATTTGTATAGGAAATTCGCTGCTGATAGATCTTGCCCAGTGTCCCCCTCCTTCCCCCGCCGCCTTCCGACCTGCAGGAGTATACAATTACAATGTTGGGGCATGAGTGCCCGATTGTGAGACTACCTGTTGAACGTCCGATGGAACCTTGCTCCGACCTGAGCTATGCAACAATGAGATCTCCCTTGATCCTTGCCATATGTGCTTGACGTCCCCCCATAAGACGCTCACTTGGGAACTTCTTACTCTAGCTGTTCCAAGAGTCTCCCCTAGTTGAATTGCGTCTAGTAGACTCCCTGTTCCGCTCATCACCTTCGTCAACTATTTGATCGGGATACTATTACCTAGGTTCCTAAACTTTGAATGGATGGCGGAGCATAGGTGGCAGGTAGTTACATGGATACGGTGCTTTACCCGTGGACGCTTCTCAAGCTCTCGCAAGAATTGTATAGGAGTCGCCCTCGGAGGGACTTCCGGAATGACTGTACCGAGGAATTCTACCGTACTCCGTGCAGCTATGGTTGTTGATCTTGCAGAGTCTACCCAAAGGTTCAAGCCAGTTTGTAGGAAGTGGGCGATACGTTTATGTATTTCTATGAGAAGCTCGACGGACCCACGATTCCTAGTAGCAATTCATCGGCATATCGCGCGTAGCAAATCCTTATTAAGTAATAGGTTTTTTAAGGGGGGCATCTTACGGTCCAGGCCTCTCTCTGACCTGATAACAAGTATCGCCTCCCAACCTAGATATATTAGCGGGCCCTTTCTTTTGCAATACTTAAAAGAGTCTCTCATGGCCCAATTATTAATACAGCGTTCTCTACCATAGAATTCGGACTTCCAGGCAAACCCGGCAACTTCTATGAAAAAAAAGGCGCAAAGGAGGCTCGAGGGCTTATTAAGGAAGGTGGCAAGAGCCGACGAATGGTGGAAAACGAAAGGCGTTTTCTGGTCCCCCCTGAGCCGGAGGGTGCTTGGGGGAGGGGGGGGGGGTGCCACGACAAAACAAGGGAATGAAAGGCCGCTTTGCGTTGGATGCTCTTTAACCTTCCCACAATGATGGCTCTGTTGTCTTGGGGAGCGTTGAAGCTTGCTTCTTCGGAAGACCTTTCTTGGTCATCAATAATATCTATTCTTAATAGAACCGATCTTATTCTCTGAACAATCGAAATTCCGTACTTCTGTCGGATTTTCCCTATCTCTTGATCAATCTTGTGTAGGTAGATGTTGCATGGTGAGCAGATAATAATACACTATGTGGGACAGAGTAAGGGCCCTTCTCACCTCATACGAGTCGTCTAGCAGAAAAGACTTTCTGAATGGTGTAAAAGAACTTGGGATCGTCGATCTCTTCCCTAAAGATTGGGATGAGTCGATATCGGTCGATGGTATGAAAACACTTCCTGATATCGAATTCCAAAAACCAGCGAGAGGTCCCCCACTCTTCTTTGATCTGTCTTGGGATAGAGTGGAAGCCTCGACCCGAGCGGAAGTGCGATGTGTTTGGAAACTCGAGATCGTAAATGGATTCGAGTACCATTCTGATCGCCTCTTTCATGATCCTTTCTAAACTTCGACCAAAAAAGGTGAAGCTTCAACCCTTATTTCTTTCTTCATATTGTAAAGGGGAGCAAAGCCCCTTTTTTGCTCCCTCTATTTATAGAAAAAGGGCACTCCTTCCATCGTTTCAGTGACTCATAGGGCTTCCCTCAGCTCAGTATTTCTGGTTCTTGAGAATGGTCGCCACTTCTCCCAGGACCGGAATGATTATCCCTGCCCGATGGGTCTACATCCATCCCTGAATGTCGTCGGGTACTGTTAACTTCCCCGCCATTCTTGTAACTGTCACCTGTAATCCGCGCAGGTGTGTCCGCACCCCCCTGAGTGGACGAGAAAGAAAGGATTTCTCGGAGCAACCCCCCATGTTCCAGACCCAGGAGTCAACTTTGCCGTATGAGCATTCGGTACATGTATCAGTCCGTGGAAGAGTGAAAAGGTCACCACTACTGAGGATCCCCCTAATCTTAGATAGGTCGTCTGAGGGTTCGCCGCGGTTCATTATTGTGCTTACATACAAGGCTACCCTTCTCGTCTTCGGCCGGAGGGGTTTATTGCACAAACACACCGGGGCGCAAGCTCCCGAAGAGAGAAGCCCAATGAATGTCAGATGCAAAAACCCGCACCTCATTAAGATCATATTGGCATACACTCCCAAAAAATAAAGAGCATACCCCATTAAAGACGAGAGTGGGGTACAACAAGGCCATTTCTGTCCACCGCCTTTCTCACAGAGCCGTACATGGACATTACCGCTCATACAGCTCCCAGCCAGCAAGCAGTTAGCCTTCCTCTACAAGGAATGGAAGTGTGGATGAATCGACATCAATATAGGATTGTTGTTGTACACGATCTCCATTTTAGTAGTCATAGCTATCCACTCCACTATGTGGTAGAGTGTTCGTCCCCGACCCATCGCAGGGGTACCTTCCCTTTTAATTGAGAGAAGGACTCGGAATTGACTCCCCTCGATTCGACATCCAAAAGAAGGGTATGGAATTTCTCCAAGGAATGCTCTGTCATGGCGGTACATGGATTCTCGAGGGACCGAGCTCCCCCTCCAATCCAATCGCTCTACTACAAAATAAGGCAAGGGATCGACGCCCCACAGAGAACCCAACCTTTTCAAGTAGGGCCTGAAAGAAATAAATCAAACCAATTTTCAAGTTAGGAATGCTCCAGAAATTCTATGGGAAATTGAAAACGTCGAAGTAAGTTGTGGCTTATAAATAGCAAGATGAGGAGATAAGGGGTGAAGGATATTCATGATATTCGGAAAGATTTATGTTCATTCGCTCTGCTCGCAGAGCGATATACCAAAACAAGAAGCGACTACCTTACTTATGCAATTCTCCTTATTCTTTTTCTTTCCTAGTTTGAGTTCCTATATTATTCTTTTCTTTCTTTTATGAATGTTATAACTCCTAATTCTTTGGTAGCGAACCTCTTTCATAGTTCGACCGTTATCCCCTATCTAACTCAACTATTCGACTGTATGGCTATTATGATTGCCAGAGAAAGGAGGGATGGCACCTTCCTTTACCATCTGGCAGTTGAAAACAAAAGTGCTTCTAGGTACACGGCTGTTAGGCTCATCCAAGGCATATTTAGGAAGTAGCAGGGAACTTGACCATTAAGTTTGAAAAAAGCTGGCCAAGCATGTGTCACTTTCTTACGTCAGGAGAAAGGGAGATCAAAGAAGTATGGTGCCGATATGCGAAGGATCAAATCATAGAGATAGCGTATCTTAAGAGGCGGAAGAAAAGGAACCTCGGCAACCTAGAGATCGCGGAGTCAGCGCCCGTGCCGAAAGTGAAGAAGCTTTCCTCTCCTTTCGGTTGAGCATGCCCGCCCTTTAGCACTTCCCTTCCTAAATTGGGAGTAAGAGAAAGGAAAGCGCACTCGATCAATTACCATGTCGTGTCGTAAGACAAAATGTCACCCACATGAGCTTAAAACCAATATCTTAGGGAAAGGCCTCTACTCTATGAACCAAGTCTTTTTGACGAGGCACCGCTTTCTTTTTTGATCCCTGAGTAGCATTTCCTTTCACTGAGGAATGGGTGGATGCTTTAACATAGGCGGATATGGGACACAAAAAGAATAGATTCAGGTGCTCCTGAGTCAAGAGATTCTTCTCCCTAAGTAGCATTCTTGTAAGTACAGAAGGAATTCTCCTGTCTCTGAAAAGATAAAGCTAAAAGCAATCTCTGGTATAAATATTGATATTGACCCGCCTCTATGGGAGGTGGGTGGGGATCAAGAGAAACAAGGCCAGGCACATCATACTCTTCAGGTATTGTGTCATGTCAATTTTCATAGTGCATTTCTTGCGTATCCACCTTGAAAGCGAGAGCTCGAGGCAGTGGGAAAGGAGAATCAACAAGATAGGATGTTCTCTCCCAACTAACAAGAGTATGAAGATTCCAGTTTCGAATCTTGTGCTTGACGGTGATCATTTCTGCCACGTCGTAACAGTCTTTAGTGCTTTCTGCTTCAATAGTTTAGAACCCTTCTTACTTTCTTTATTATATCGGGGAATTTTTTCTCTTGATTCGCTAACTCCATAAAGGGCTGGTGGGTGGGGGTAGAGCCTCTAGCGCCAATGTCGATGAATCAAAGGTGTCTGTTTATGGTATGGAATAGGAAGAGCAAGAATGGAATCGCTATCGCTTGTCCTATCATCCGCGATGAGCTTCTTTCAATTGTCAGTATGGGTAGGTAGAGTCCTTTTCTCATATGCTTGGCATTACTATAGTCGCACCAGTATTCCTTCATTTTTAGTGCACATGAAATGGAAACTCTAATAGAGACTACCCACACGATGATCAGAACTCTCCCTTCTCTGCATCACTATCAATTGATTGGCGCATGAACGAAGCTGTAACGGAGCATGTACGCGACGATCAAACACGGCTTTGCCAGCTGCCTGTGATAGGAAAAAGAAAACTTGATCAGATAGTTCGTGTGGGGCATTTCCCACCTCGCCTTTGATCTATTCCATGCCGTGTAGGTAAAGCTAGAAGAGCCTCATTGGCCCGACATCTGACAAGCAAACCTTCCATTCTTATGTTTACGTCACTTTTCTCTTTCTCGCATTGACCTGACAAAGGTTTCAAATGAGCATCCCATGGGGCAGCCATAGCTTGAACCTTCCTTCTCGCAGTCAGATATATAACTCAGGCAGCAAAGGTTCGAGCGGGATGGTGGTTAGTCTTCCTCGTCTCTTTCGGGTGGGCGGCAGGAATAGCTCTTCTAGCATCAGCATGGATTGACCAGATACTGGGAGTAGTCATCATCTTTTTCCATAGTAGTCATCCAGCAAGAAAGGGAAAGATCACTTAGCACAGTGGAATAGGAAAGAGAGCGTCGAGCACAACTTTCGTGTCACCAAAATTGCTTTTTCGTTTATTGGGAGACTAAATGAAAAAGGCTTTGTCAAGCAGGCATGATTGTCACGTTGATCGACAGTTGAGAACTACTATCTCCGAGGCCCTCACTTTAGGGCTATCTTTCACCATTGACAGACATGGTTCAACGTGCCAGCTACGCTTCCTCTTCTAGAACAATGACAGCCTAGTCTGATTCCCCCTTCCGAAAGTGCCACAGCTCCTTCTATCACAACCCCTAAAAATTGGGCATTCTAAGCATCAATCGCATTCTATTCTCTATGCCATCTTCCTTATACTTTGACTGTTAATTCATCTGCACAAACCTCCCTCACAAAGGAAAGCGGGAAAGTCATCTTTGCAAACAAAGGCCTTTTTCTTATACTATGGCATCTTGTACAAAGCGAGCGGTCATGTAAACCCTTTGTCTATTCGACTCTTTTCTTTAATAAGAACAATCTAAATGTGACACTTTCACGATGAAATACCAAGAATATTTGATACGTCAGTCCCCCAGGAAATTAAGCCAATGATCGACTATCCCTGCCCATTCTAACGGGGCATTCTATTCCTTCAAGTCCCACAGCTCTAAATGTGCCTATTCCTTCGACACCTTTCCATGGAAACATGGGAAAAATGGCTTATTCCGCATTAACCTAAGCCGCTTATTCCGACTAAGTGATCCATTTGCAAAAAGAGGGCCTTCCTCTTTCTTTCTTGAAGCTCTATCAAAGAAGCATTCTATTCCGTAAAGGCTTATGGCTAGGCTAAACCTCCCTCAACGCCATGATGTCCCAGAGCTCTTATTCCAAGAACTGGTGATATTCCCCTAACTGCAGATTCAATAGCACCGGTTATGAACCCCAAAAACAACAGGAAAGAGAGCACTGTCTACTCAGACTGTCACACCGGCAACGAGAGCATTAAGAGAAGATAGTGGAACAAAACTAGCAGCAGATAGGCATTCAGTTAGCTTGAAAATGGACTCGTAGTTAGAAATCAAATGCTTCCTCAACAAATATCTTTAGAATGTCCTATCTCTCTCTTCAACGCTTTAAAACGAGCTAGAAGGCTTCTCTTAAAGCAGAAAAATAGGAGTTATAGTAGTTTCAGCTATTCGATTCGAATGAGTGCCCTCCCTTCCTTTCCTTACTACGCTATGCCTAAAAAAAGAAAAAGAAAGTGCAACATATCAATGAGCGATGACACATATTATCAGTGACCTCCTACATAACATATGTGAGCCTTACGTGGACGATTTGGTAGTCTTTTCAAAAGAAAGAACCGACCACATTGAAAATTTACGCAAGGTCTTCGAAAGGTTAAGAAAACATCAATTGAAGATAAACTCAAAAAAATGAGCATTCGGGATCGGGCAGAGGCCTTAAATCGGTAGGGCAATAGCATAGATATTATTTACTTGACCCCTATTACATTAATTAAGCCTACTCTTTCTTCAAGATACAAAACGAGCTGCTGAAAACGGCTGTCCCTGTTGTATTTTAGATGGAGTCATCTACAGGGCTAAGAATCTTACCTTTACTTAGAGAGGGGTAGCGGTACCATGCTCTTTCGTGCTCGTAGGTTGACTCACCTATGCATCCCGACTAAGGTCTCACAAACGTGCACTTTCCTTATGCATCCAACCGCTTCACTAATATGAATAGGTTATACAGAAGGGTAGGTTAGTTATATACTCTTATGCACCTTCCTTCTTCGAACCTTTTGGTATGTATTTCCCCCTAACTATAGATCTGATCCAGCAGACAAGAAACTCAATTCTGCACTGCTGCTGAGTCGTCGGACTTATCCATCAAGGGATTCATGGAATTTCTGTTGATGGCGTTGGGGGAAATCTACCAAAGTTAGGCAGATAGATAGACTCCTTTCCCATTGCTAAGGGAGAGAAAGAAAGAAAATCAAATGATTGTTTTTTAACCAGCACCCTCTTTTGGGTATGCAGGTACTAAGAGTCCTCTTACTACCAACCAGCAGACATCATCTGGCTAGGTCTTGCCGGTATCAACAATGAGGAAGAAATAACCAAATGGAAACAGCAACTAATGATGGATCTTGGCCCAGACAATGCCCCAGGCGTAGAAGAGATCGGAGCAACAGGGAACGCCTAGATACCGTTGTTCTTCCTAGGCTGCAGTAAATAGATTGAGAGGTCGTTCTGCCACTTGTCCTCGGATATGGGGGAATATGTTCTCATAAAATCTTGCATAAATCAAACCTAGCTGGCGAGCGATCCCAGTTCGCAACAGAGAACAAGACAGTAAGCGAGCATACTTTTGTTCGCATCTTCTCCACCAAACATGGAAGTTTAAGGATAACTGTAGGTCGGTGGCTACCTAAGGAAACTCTGATTCGATCTACCCCCTAGCTGGGAGGCATCTACCTCATCCTGATTAAAAAGAGAGGTTCACTATGATGGGGGTACTTTTATTTCACTTAAGGAAAAAATGAAATGTATAGGGGACCATACTTTTGTTGCGGCATGATCCTCAGATTTACGGATTCGCCGGGGGCCTCAGGCCCTACTTAGTTTCGCAAGCCTTTGTCATTGTCAGTCAACTAAGTAGGGCCTTTTCCTTTTTGTTTGAATAACCCATTCTCATTATCTTTAATAAGTAAAGTAGGCAAACCTATAGGTTCTTAGTAGCGTTGACAAAGAAGAAGGAGTTGGTTAAAAGAAAGTGAATCTTTCCATTTTTCTTATAATTATATAATAATATAAAATAGAAAGAAATTTCTTATTATTATATATAGGCCACCTTGACAAGCAACCCTTCCACTTGATCGGAGGTGCGAAGAGAAAGATTTCTTTTTTATGACTTCCACTTATCGATCTCGGCCCAGAAAAGTGACTGATCAAGGCAGGGCCCTATTGATAAATGAAAGAAAGGGTTTATGAGCTCTAGCCCTGTATGCCCACACCTATGTAGAATAGATCGTTCAACACCTGCGGCACAAACCCATTTTGAACCTATTGGTCCTAGTATCATAGGCAACCGAATGGCCGCCCTCTAATTACTAGACCAACATGCTATAATAATTCCATATACACCTAGCGAAGATATGGAAAACAAATAAAGTAGCCCTATGTTCGGATCTGACAATACCATACCATAATCAAAAGGTACAATGGCCCGAGCGACCAGACTTAATATAAATGTAGCCACTTGAGCCATTCTAAAAAGGGAGAAATTAGCACTACTTGGTGAAATAGGTTCTTTTAGAATCAATATCAAACCATCTGCTAGAGGTTGTAACAATCCAAACGATCCCACTACATCAGGACCCTTTCAATGTTGCACAAAAGCCATTGCTTTACGTTCAGCTAGCACTAAAAAGGCTACTCCTAGTAGAAGTGGTAGAATTATTCCAAGTATTTCAGTTGGAACAACTATGTACATTTTTTTTCTATTCACTCATGATCTGGCCTGGTCGACCCAATCATGATATTGAATGAGGGGACCTTTTCTCGAAACAAAAAACATTCTTGCAACTACGAAAACCACAACACAAGCACCACTTTTCCATTCATTCTATATAAGAAAAAACATTCAGCATAGACCACGACCACCCCCCCCCCCCATTTTTTCATTTCTTTATTGATATTTTGCCAGGTTAAAGAGTCCCCGCTCTCCATATTCTTCCTGACTAGGGTTGGCAGCTAAATTCAGTCTTCGAAACCCCATAACATAAGAAAGTCATGGAGTGCATAATCCCCTTTAGAGATAGGGGCGACTTTCTTGTTGTAGTAATTGCGAATGAGCAAGTAGGAGGCTGCAACTAAAGAGGTAGCGAGACTGACTACGATTTTAGGGATAGGCTGACTTTCTTTCATTTTTGTTATGGAAAATGAAAGTCATTTCGTTTAGTACAAGATCGCTTCACACCTCGCGGTGCTTACACCTGTCGCCTATCAAAGTTCTGTTCCAAAAACCTCATCCGAGAACTTGTATACAGAAGGATTTCCCACGGTGCAGCAGTTCTTCCATACCAACTTAGCTGCCCGGCGCTACTATTGGCATAACAACAAGTACACCATAGGTTAGCCCAACCCAGTCCTCTCATACTAGGGTTGGCTCCTCGCAGTTCTCTTTTTAACACCAACAGTAGATAGGAACCGAACTGTCTCACAACGTTCTAAACCCAACTCACGTACCACTTGAATCGGCGAGCAACCGAACCCTTGGGACCTTCTTCAACCCCGAGATATGATGAGCCGACATCGAGGTGCCAAACAACTTCGTCGATAAGAGCTCTTGGGAGTCAATAGCCTGTTATCCCCAACGTACCATTGATCCGTTGAGCGAGAGCCCTTCCACACGGGACTCCCGGATCACTATGGCCGACTTTTATCTCTGTTCGACCAGTCGGTCTCACAGTCAGGCAGGCTTAGACCATTACGATCACGATCAGAATCTTAGCTTGAGTCTACCTTGGCACACCTCCGTTAATCTTTAGGAGGCATCCACCCTAGATAAACTACCCACCTCGCAGTGTCCCGCCTCTCCCCGAATGATCGGTGTGGAGGTTAGGCATCCTTAGACGAAAGAATGGTCTTTCAGGATTGGTCGTTGTGTGTCACCACCTCCCACATAGCCTACACATTTGATTAAGGTTGTCACTGTGAAGCTATAGTTAAGGTGCACGGGGTCTTACCGTCTAGTTGTCGGTACTCGGCATCTTCACGGAGAATTCAATTTGACCGGGTTCATGTCGGAGACAACGGGGCAGTCGTTACACCATTTGTGGAGGTCGCTACTTATGCGACAAGGAAATTTTCTACCTTAGGACAGTTAGAGTTACTGCCGCAGTTTACCATGGCTTCCATTCAATGCTTATAACACTTCTCCTTCGGACCTTCCAGCACCGGGCAGGTATCAGACTCTATACATCGTGTTACCACTTAGCAGAGTCCTGTGTTTTTAATAAATAGTCGCTACCCCCTGGCATGTGCCGCTTTCCTAATCAAAAGATAAGAGAGCACCCCTTCTCCCGAAGTTACGGGGTCATTTTGCCGAGTTCCTTCCACATGGTTCTCTCAAGCGCCCTAGTATACTTTACTTATTTACCTATGTTGGTTTGGGGTACGGTCAGTTCACCAGGAGGATCACCCTCCCAAATCTAAGTTCTTTCCAGGAAGTTTCAACCTTGTTGACTATGACAATAGTCGCGACTATAAACTAACTCATGACTATGGCAGGACGGTGCGCTCTGCTCTCTCGTGACCCCTACTCTAATCAAAAGACTAAAGGCCCCTACTGTAGATAGGTCGCCAAACTACGACCGAGAGTTTCGCCTTTTGAAGTGCCAGTCGCATAGGGCGACCGGGCCAGGCAGAGTCAGAAAGGCTTTGATGACTCAAGATTCATATTAGGGAAAGAAGAGTGAGGGAAAGAACGGGCAGCCCTCGGCCCGATCATCCAATTCGCTCCAACAGACAGGCATGGTCCTGTAGTCAAAGCAACTTCGTCACTTTCGTGTACCCATTGGACGGCAAACCTTTCAGGGGTTCCTTAGGGACCGATTCAATCTACGTAGATTGAATGAATGATGAAAACCTTCCATTGGCAGGCGATCGTGTTTTTCACAGGATTTTTCGTTACTCATGTCAGCATTCTCACATTTGATATCTCCAGGTCTTGTCACCAAAAACCTTCCCCGATTGACAAAACATTCCGCTACTGACACTTGAAAAAGAAACTTTCAAGGTATCGTCACTTCGATGAATCACTTGAGCCCTGGTACATTTTTGGTGCCATGGAGCTAGACCAGTGAGCTATTACGCTTTCTTCAAAGGATTGCTGCTTCCAAGCCCACCTTCTGGTTGTCATCGCTCGATCACTTCCTTTTCTACTAAGTGATTGCTTAGGGACCTTAGCGTACAATCTGGCTTGTTTCCCTCTCGACTTTGGATCTTAGCACCTAAAAAGTCTGTCTGTACAAACTATCTAGGCCTGTATTCGGAGATTCCTTGGGGTTGGTAAGGAGAAATGAGGCCACCATAGCCTATTGAGTGCTCTACCTCGGGCCATCGACATCTTACGCTCTACTAAAATAGATTTCGCGGAAAACCAGCTATATCCGATCTTGGTTGGCCTTTCACCCCTATCCACAAGTCATCCCCTTATTTTGCCACATACGTGGGTTTGGTCCTCCAGGGCTATTAGAGCTATCTTCAACCTTTTATCTATGTCACGACCCAAAATCCGTTAAAGGTCATGATGGCGTCGGACACCACTGTCAGGCAAGCCAACACTAAATGGTTGTTTAAATTCTCTTTTTAATATTTTTGAAATCTTAGTTTACTTCAATTTATCTAGTAAAAGATGAATTTACAAAATAAATAACAATATTTTCCAATTTCAATACTGAACATCCCCTAATCATCCCAGAACCCGATGTCACAAGTGCATAAGCATTTTCTAGGATTTAAAATAAAATACAATAACTAGCAGGAATATAAATTTGGACAGAAAAGAAAATACAATACTCTGAAGGAGACTCTGCTGGCTGCGGAGCGTCATATAGAATGCAGCTCACCTAAGTCCCCGCCATAATCGCGCCTCTGCGCCCACAAAGCCGCTAAACATATGTGTGTCTGCACAAAAATGTGCAGCAAGTGTAGTATGAGTACGTAAATTAACGCATAACTAGTAAGTATCCCGCCTAACCCCGAAGAAGTAGTAACGAGAGGTCGACTTCGATCCTTACTAAGGGCTATATATGGTATATCAATGTTATAATTAAGTATGGATTATATGAACGGTTGCAAGATCAATATTTTAAAGTAAGTAAACAGTTGTTTTATAATTAAGAAATGCGTGCCAAGATCTAGTGTCACAAGTATATGGGCAACTTAGTAGAATATACAAAAGATATCTATCCTACTGCCTGAAAAGGAATAGACAGAAACAAAATAATAGGGGGACTCCGGCATGCTATTGAACGGCTCGAAAGGGCAGCTCACCGTGGAATCTCGAACCTAGATCAAGAATGTGCGCCGGATGGATATCAAGATGCACCTGTCTCAGATCTTGCACAGTTAAGTGCAGAAGTGTAGCGTGAGTACATAACAACATGTACCCAGCAAGTATCCTGCCTAACCTCAAAGAAGTAGTGACGAAGGGTCGACTTGACACTTACTAAGGCTAATAATAATAAATTTAAATCATAACCGAGCATAGCTTACAATAAATATACTAAAACTCAACAGTAAGTAATGGCAAAAACCCTTTTTCACAATTATTAATCCCAAATTTATCTTCCATTTAAACATTGGAGCAATATCAGTTATGAGTATAAATATTCATGCGCAAATAATGCCGAAGACGTACGGCCCTAACCAACATAACGATATTTAAACTGTGCACTACCGAGGGTCGAACGGCGCGAACCATAGATGCATCTATTTAATCTGCCGAGGCGCTCGGCCCGCTCCACTAATAGAAAACACTTAACGAAACACAAGTTTTTCAATAGCAGTCAAGTGTTCTATCCATACCCTCAATTAAGTGAAACTTACCCCTTTGGGATCCTCTTACAAGTTTTGGAAATTATGATTTAAGCAATTCAATTGACAAGTAAAGGCACAATTACTTCAAGTATGGCATGATGGGGGTCCTAAACTACCCGAAATTTAGCATAAGTAGTAGCTACGCACGGACTCTCGTCACTTCGTACGTACGTAGGCCCCCCACAAATAGTCGCATATATTAGTTAATTCGCCTATGGGAAAATTTTCCTCTTGCAAGGTTAGAAAGAAGACTTACCTCGTCTCAACACCCACTTCCCGATTCAAGAACATGCTCAAACCTCCAAATTTGGTGCCAAAAGACTCGAAACTAGTCAAACATTATATAAATTAATCAATTTACGCTCAAAAGTTCATACCCCCGCTATTAAAGCAATTACCCAACCCTAAATGCAAGATTCCTAAAATTCACCCCTGGGCCCACGTGTCCGAATTTCGGAAATTTTCGAAGAAATTTGTTACCCATAACCTTAGGAACATAAATATATAATTTTCACTAAGTTCCATAATCATTTTCGTGGTAAAATCTCATTTTAATCAAAATCTAAATTTTTCATCTAACCCATGATTTCTACAAATTTTCATGTTATGATCTACCAATAATCTATGTATAAAACTCACATTAAGTAGAAATTACTTACCTCACAAAGCTAGGTCAAAATCCCCTCCTTTAAATCTCTCAAATCGCCCAAGAGTGAGAAAATGCAATAAAAATGGCCTAAGTCCGTATTAAATGAATCCTTACTGCCCAGCGACTTTCGCACCTGCGGTGCCATAGCCGCATCTACAGTCTCACACCTGCGGCAAATGCCTCGCAGGTGTGCTTTTCCCTCACCTGGCCAGTCTCCGCATCTGCGGACAGAAGGGGCCGCTTCTGTGGGCCTAGCCGCACATGCGACCGAAGCTCTCGCAGGTGCGCCCAATCTTTCGCATCTGCGGTTCCTGGGCTGCCTTAGATCTCTCGCTTCTGCGGCTCATGGCTCAAACCTGCGAGCCTGCACCTACGGCTGGCCAAGCACAAGTGCGATTATGATAGATCTGGGAGCTTCAGTTGTGGCTCCATGCTCCCAACTTGGCCCGAGCCTCGTCCGATCGACACTCGGGGGCCCCGGGTCCCTGCCCGAACATACCAACAAGTTTAGAATCATAAAACGGACTCACTCGAACTCTCGAAAGGCCCGAAATAACATTAAAACTAAGAATCACACCCCAAAACCAATTGAATCAAACTTAAGAACTTCAAGTTCTTCAATTTACTTCCAATGCGGCAAAACGTACTCAAACTACTCTGAATGATATCAAATTTTGCATGCAAGTCTTAAATGGCATTACGGAACTATTCCCAGTCTTGGAATTCCATTTGGACCTTGATATCACCAAAACCCGCTCCCAACCAAATTTGAAGAACTTCTAAAATCTTCAAGAACCAACGTTCACTACTAGGCGCCAAAACGCTCCCGGGTCATCCAAAACCCGATCCGAACATACGCCCAAGTCCAAAATCATCATACAAACCTATTGAAACCGTCAAGTTCCGATTCCAAGTTTGTCTACTCAAAATATTGACCGAAGTCAAACTTGGCCTTTTAAGCCAACCTTAATGAACCAAGTGTTCCGATTTCAACCCGAACCCTTCCAAATCCCGAACTAACCATTCCCGCAAGTCATAAAATAGTAAAAGCATGTACATGAAGTCTTATTTAGGGGAACAGGGTTCTAGAAGAAAAATGACTGGTCGGGTCGTTACATCCTCGGTACTGAGTGAGTGATGGTCAGTGATGTATATATTTCGGGATAGATCTTCCCTGGGCCGTATGGGCTATATACAGTACCGAGTGGTTGAGAATGATGAGTGAAAAGTGTGAGACAGTGAGATTGAGTACTCTGAGAGTATGGGTACATGATTCATCTCTGAGATACATGGCATTGGCATGCACACATAATATACAGGCATATAGATGCATTTTTCCTCATGTTATACGGTATCACATCATTCATGACTTTTTACACACATTGATATGTGGGCATAGAGAGGTATTTCACACTTGTTATCTCGAAAGAAAATAAAACATCTTATTTATTATTGAAAGGATTTTGGGAAAAATTATTGCTTTCAAACTTATTCATATTTTTGGCAACTTCAGTAAACGATTTGGGTTTTCACTGATGTACCTGAAAGGCAGAACCATTTTCAGAAATCATGATTTTGCTGAGCATTTTTATCTCTAAGTTACTTCTTGTATTATTTGCTTTAAGTTATTATGGACTGTTGTTGGCTAGTGGTGTGGACCCGACCTTGGTACAATCTCGTCACTACTTTCAACCTAAGGTTAGGTTTGTTACTTATTGAGTACATGGGGTCGGTTGTACTCATACAACACTTTTGCACCTTGCGTGCAGATGTTGGCTGTTGATGTTGCTGTGTTCGATGGGAGCTGGATTTGAAGATGTACCTGCTTCCCGGTTGTAGCTACCTCTTATTTGTGGTAGCCTTAGATCTATAAAATTTAGTTTATGGACTTTCAAATAGATGATGTATTTATTTCATTTCAGCTTTGTAAATTTTATTCTCAAAAGCTCATGATTTGTACTACCAGTTCTTGGGGAATGTATCAGATTCAGATAATTTCTTTACTTAATTGCTTTATAAATTGTTATTGGAATTGGTTAGTGGTTAATTGGCTTACCTAGCGGGTTGGGTTAGGTGCCATCACGACTAGTCAGATTTTGGATCGTAACAAGTTGGTATCAGAGCTCTAGGTTCATAGGTTCTATAAGGCATGAGCAAACGTCTAGTACCATCTTGCAGATTGGTATGATGACGTCCATACCTATCTTCTGGAGGATACACGGCATTTAGGATATACTTCCCATTTTTCTTTCCTTATCATGCGGCATTGATTCAGCTTGAAGCATAACTCTTTGAATTCCTTCCACGCATTCGTATACGCATGTGAGCATTCGATATCGGTTGTGCGCCGGCGGCTTATGATTCTATGAACGAGGTTCGAGATGTCTATTCGATGTTTTGGTGATGGGCTAGTCTGGAGGACTTGAGTTCATGGTTAGACCGCAACTTAAGCTCGGTAGCTTCATTGGTAACTTCTATATTTGGACTCATATGTCCGATAATATCCCTACGAGTGGAATTTGTGGCTCGATGAGTAGTGAAATGGCTATGTGGTGAGTATGATGTGACTGCGAGATGTGTTCAGATTGTTCGAATATGACGAGAAGAGTTTATTTGAGAGGTATCAAAGGCTATTAGGTGTTTGATTTCTGTCTTGATATGGCATATGGTCTCGAGTTATGGGTGTGTTGAGGGATCTCTTATGTTGTTTAATTGTGGAGTGAAGTGGATTCTCATATCTTGTTAATGAGTTCAGAATCAAGAAGATTAAGTGATTGCGTAGTAGTTGTGACTGTGGAAGGGTATAGAGAGATGTCAGTTTGAGGTAGAGTAGGTGGGATATCTCCTGCGAGGTGTCTTGAGGTTGTGTGGTCCTTATGATGTTTTATAGAGAGTTATCTTTTACTAGTAAATGATATATGTTGCAATTTGAGTTTGGATCGCGTGTGGAAGTTGGCTTGACTATTACAAGGGTGAATACGAGATTTGCAGATAATGTGAAGTATTAGATGGTTTGCGTTACAGAAGCTCATGAAGGATTTGGTTGAATCTCACTGTGGTATTATGGTAGTAATAAAGTATAGGCATTGCGAGTTGTGTGTTTTGATCTATGTCTTTGAGCCAAGTGGGGGAGTCTGCTATCGACAAGCTGATTGCACGATTATGTGTTGTATTGGGTTCGGTTTGAGGTATACTGGTGAATCAGCTATGATTGCAGGGGTTGAGATTTAGGATGACTCGAGTAAGGGAATTTCTGGATACGGGTTGTATTACACTCTATGGGTATATGGGAATTATGGAATGATTGAGTGGTTAGTCGTGAAAGATGTAGTGTGCATGGAGTAGGAATTTGCTTGGTCACGTTAAAGGTGGGGTTACTCCTTTGGGTGTCGGCATGCCAATGGGGCACCAGTCATTTGGCCTGTTTGGGGCGGTGAAATTGAGTTTTGAGAAGAGTGGATGACTCTCGGGAATGGCTCTAATGGATTCAAAAATTATATGTAGCGAATTTGAATTTTTCAAGATTGGTATATGGCCAGAAACTGAGAGTTACATTGGACGGTGTCGAGACTTGTGGCATTTTATATCATTGTGGATTATGCATTTCAGTATCAAGAAGGTGAAGGAAACAATTTTAGGTTCACATAAGGTCTCTTTAGAGTTGGGTGTCGCGGTTGTGGTGCTTTGGGGTTCTTAAGAGGGAATTCAACGGCTTATGGGCCTTAGGGCGTTGTGGTTTTATACTAGGGTCTCTTGAGTGGTGAATTTTGGTTAAGGAACGTGGTTTTCCAACAAGGAGAAGTATCAATTTGAAGGCAATTTGGAAGGAACTTGGAATAATAGGACAGCGCAGTAGTAGGTTGGATCAGCACAGTAATGGATATAATCGGTTCTTTAGGTACCTACGATGTGGCTAATTTCCACATGTATTTCGTGGCAATGCTCTCAAGCTTTGGCGACCTGCGTGGCTGGGTTGAGTTAGAGAGATTCCGTTCTGATAGCTTGGTTATGTGCAAATAGGTTTCGAAGAGTTCTCAATAGTTTTTACCACTATTTGAGGAGTATATTTCCTACCGGTGTGAGGAATATGTTGCGTATTGGGATTTTCTCCGGGATGAGATCAAATGGAAGGTTTCTGACTGAACGGGTATGTATTCTGCTTGTGACTCAGAGTTGATTATGAGATTCTTGTACTCTTCACATGATGGCATGGTAGATGCGGTGTGTTGTGTGGAATTGAGATTTGTATGTGCAAGGTCACGGGTCAGTTTGGAAGGGAAGGGCATAAATTTGTAGGCAGCATAGACGGTTTTAGATGACTAGGTGACTGATATTACTTTTTGGTATTACTTGAGGAGAGTGTACATTTCAGGAAGCGCACTGTGTTTTGATTTATGGGTACTTCACGGGTACTGCGGCATTCTTCTGGTTGATCGACTACTGATATTGAAATTTTTCTAGGTGGCATGGAAGAATTTTAGAAGTATTCCTCGTGGGATGATCATGTATGAGAGATGTTTTAGACATTCGGGCGGTGGAGATGGAATCAGATATGGTGATTTGTGTGTTTTATGGATCTGGAGGCTGGAAGGTCTCAGGAGCAGATTGTTTCATGGTTGTAGACTGTGAGGTTGTGGTCGAAGCTAGCCAGATGATAGTATGTATTATGATTCAGCCATTGTGGACTTTCGCAGGGTTATTTATCTATGGGTGGGTGACCAGAGCCGATTTAGGGGTCCATCGGTAGGCCCAATTAGGACGTGTATTCTACATCGAGTCGGATTGGTTGGCTCCATACTACTATTGTTGAAGAATGTGTCATTCGGTTGTTGCTCTTTTATGCTACGAGGGGTTGCGATTCGTGGGTTATATGCACACTCGGTGTGGTTCTATTTGGGCTTTATAGTGGAATTTGAGCGAGATGAGTATTTGGGTATTGCGTGATTGATTGCGCGTTGGGTATGTTCTTTCCAGATTCTGGTATTGTGTTATTTGCTCTCCGTGGTTACGGTAATGCACTTTGGGTACTTGATGTCGAATTTCGCGTGGTTATTGATTTTGAGCATGGTGGATATGGTATTTCATATGGACCAGTATTTGGATGGGGTCACACATTGCATCGGAGTTATGTTGAGATATGATCCTTTGTGTCAGCTTCGTGTGTTTTGGTTCTACGGTGTATGATAGATTCTTAGCATTGCGTTGTGGTGATACTTGTTGAGCTTGCGGGACAGTTCTCCCGTCTGAGTCAGTTTTCCATGATTTAAGTATATTTGGAATGTTGCTTATTGGTGCACGGATTTCGTGGGTTATGGCTTTATATTGTATTGATGTGTCATGTCACTAGAGTGGTCGTGTTGGATGAGATGAGATCATTTAACCTAGAATGGATACTATCGGGATTGATTACAGCATGTTTGAAAGGATAATATCGAAAGTCGTCTTAGAATTTGCTATAGTTCTTGTCGAAGGAGATGGAGTACCATGACTTGTTGATCTGATGAAGGGTTATGAGTTATGCATGTTTCTTTCATCATTGGCAGTGTACGAAGGTTTAGAACGAGGCATTGTTTGATATGAGGTTGTTACCGGAATTGGGTTGATTTGAGCAACTACTATGATTAGAAATCTTTGCTGCGAGCGTTTGAGCTATGTGGTATTTGAGTTTTGAGTATTTGAGTTATGGTTATGGCTTTTGGTACAGCTTGTTCAGACTTATACAGTATGTAGGTTACGGGATCCAGATCTTATAAGAAATTCTAGATGTTGGAAATTGGATTCGAGGGCTTGTGGTCTAGGTTGAATTGAGAAATTTCAGTTATGTTGTGTTATCAGACTTGTATGGGATAGGGTAACGTGAGATCACCCCCGGGTATGTGCATGGAAAGGTTATACGGCGTTTTGATGGCTTCGAGAACAACTTTGGACGCATTCAAGGATGAACGTATATTTAAGTGGGGGAGGATGTAACGACCCGACCGGTCGTTGTGAGCATTTGCACTTCGCTCGGTAGTGTATGGGCATGAGTATCTCCGTACGTATGATGTAGTTTGACTTGTGTGAATCGTCGGTTTTGATTTTCAGGTTATTCGGAATCGAATTGGAAGAAAGAATTTCATTATTGAGAACTTAAGTTGAAAAAGTTGACCGGATGTTGACTTATGTGTAAACGACCTTGGATTTGAATTTTGATGATTCCAATAGCTCTGTTGGGTGATTTTGGACTTAGGAGTGCGTCCGAATTGTGATTCAGAGGTCCGTGGTTGATTTTAGCTCGAAATGGCAAAAGTTAAATTTTTTGGAAAGTTTGACCGGGAGTGGACTTTTTGATATCGGATTCAGATTGTGATTCTGGGAATTGGAATAGCTTTGTTATGTTATTTGGGACTTGTGCGCAAAATTTGAAGTCATTCCGGATTGATTTGCTATGTTTCAGCACGAGTTATTGAATTTGAAAGTTCAAAGTTCATAGATTTCGATTTGAGGTGTGATTCGTCGTTTCGATGTTGTTATGCATGATTTGAGGCCTCGAGTAGGTCCGTGTTATGTTATTGGACTTGTTGGTATATTCGGACGGGGTCCCGAGTGGCTCGGAAGGGTTTTGGACGAGGTTCGGATCATTTTACTTCATATTGCTATTGTTGTTCTAGTATGACCGCACTTGTGGCTGGCTTGTGCAGGTGCGATGGTCGCAGAAGCGATGAAGGGGTCGCAGGAGCGGAAATAATGCTGGGTAAGGAAGACTGCAGAATCGGAGATTTGGGCTTTTGATTCAAGATTTGATCTTTTTCGATCAGGATTGGTTCCTTTAGTATTATTTGATGTATTTGAGTTAGTTTTGGTTAGTTTCGAGCCATTCAGAGGTCAGAACGCGCGGGATGGTATTTTGGAGCATCGCTTGGCTTGCTCGGTGTTAGAATGGGCTTGTTCGAGGTAAGTAACTCTTCTAAACTTAGTGCTGAGGGTATGAAACCCCGTAATACGTATTATGTGATTGGTATTGAGGTGATGCACATGCTAGGTGACGGGCGTGTGGGCGTGCACCAAGTGATTTGGAACTCTGTTGTTTTCATGGCACTATATAGTAGTCCTATTTTGTTGATATCCGTGTTTTCACAATGTGATAAAGTAATTGAGCTGTCAATCATGCTAGATATCATGTTTAGGCTTTATGTCGATACTGTTGGGACTCATAGTGGTCGTTTCTTGCTGTCTTCTCACTTATTTTATTGATATTTCGTACTCAGTAATATTCATGCATTCATAGCATATCTCAGTCTCAGTTGTTATTTATGTATACATCATATCATTGTTGTCGGGCTAGTTTCATAACATTGTGAGCTCGTGAGTGAGACTAGAGAGATTGATGACTGAGTGAGGCCAAGAGCCTGATTATGAGTGACAGTTATGGGATTGAGCTGCATGCTTCAGCATGCAATAATGATTTATGCCTGGATCTGGCTTATGATAGCGCTTGGGCTATAGGAGCCCCTCCGGAGTCTGCACACCCCCAGTGAGCGCGATTGATTATATTGGGGGATGGATCTTCACTAGACATGGATCTTGTCCGAAGCATTTATATACCTAGAGATGGATCTTCTCCATGGGGCCGGATTGGCCTTCCTCGGTAGTGAGTAGTCCTGATGGTCAGTGATGTATATATCCCGGGATGGATCTTCCCTGGGCCGTATGGACGATATACAGTACCAAGTGGTTGAGCATGATGAATGGAAAGTATGAGACAGTGAGATTGAGTACTCTGAGAGTGTGAGTACATGATTCATCTCTTAGATACATGGCATTGGCATGCACACATGACATACAGGCATAGAGATGCATTTTTCCTCATGTTGTACGGTATCACGCCATTCCATGACTTTTTACACACATTGATATGTGGGCATAGAGAGGTATTTCACACTTGTTATCTCGAAAGAAAATGAAACATCTTATTTATTATTGAAAGGATTTTGGGAAAAATAATTGTTTTCAAACTTATTCATATTTTTGGCAACTTCGGTAAACGATTTGGGTTTTCACTGATGTACTTGAAAGGCAGAATCATTTTCAGAAATCATGATTTTGCTGAGCATTTTTATCTCTGAATTACTTCTTGTATTATTTGCTTTAAGTTGTTATAGATTGTCGTTGGCTAGTGGTGTGGACCCGACCTTGGTACAAACTCGTCACTACTTTAAACCTAAGGTTAGGTTTGTTACTTATTGAGTGCATGGGGTCGGTTGTACTCATACTACACTTCTGCACCTTGAGTGCAGATGTTGATTGTTGATGTTGCTGTGTTCGATGGGAGCTGGATTTGAAGATGTACTTGCGTCTCGGTTGTAGCTGCCTCTTGTTCGTGGTAGCCTTAGATCTATAAAATTTTGTTTATGTACTTTTCAAACAGACGATGTATTTATTTCATTTCAGCTTTGTAAATTCTATTTTTAGAAGCTCATGATTTGTACTACTATTTTTTGGGGAATGTATCAGATTCAGATAATTTCTTTACTTAATGGCTTTATAAATTATTATTGGAATTGGTTAGTGGTTAATTGGCTTACCTAACGGGTTGGGTTAGGTGTCATCACGACTAGTCAGATTTTGGGTCATGACAGGAAGCGTATTTGAATCTATGAGTGCCACAGAGGTCACTGGATCTTTCGGTCTACGGTCTTCCAAACCAAGACGTAAGTCGTTCTACTTTTTCCACCGATAGTTTATTAGAAAAGAACCCAACGTCTGATTTGGGGACCATAACCCTATTTATAGATGCACACAGTTTACGTAATTCTAATTTAGCCCATCATTAAATTAGAAATTACATGTATCTACACATAAGACCTCGTACTTTAGAAAGTGTCTTATAGACCCATTTAACTTTAAATCTTAGCAGATCACTTTTAATTTGGGTCAACCTTTTAATAATAGCAACAACATACAATTATTCTTAATACAAAATATATGTGCAAGTCCATAAACTCTTACGTGAAATTTTAGCTCCGCCAACAACACGTAATATATATATAATACAAAACATAGTTGCAAGAAGGCACTTTTTTCTTTAGATACTTTTATCCCCGAGTCGTTAATACACACATTCAGATTCTGTGTATGTCACCTTATGAGCTCAAAAATATTTGCTATCATGAACCAAAGTACTTTCGAACAATCTCGTCCATCAATCATGCCAATATTGGACCAGGCGACTTTTGTTACATTTATCGTAAGTAAACCTTCATTGATCATGAATACCAATATAATTAAATGACATAGATCAAGTATGGATGTGTAGCCTGAAAATTACATGCAATGTGATCCAAGCATGCTTATTTCCAACTGGTCCAACGAAATCATTATCTAAAACCTTAAACTGAAACCAAATGGTGTCCATAAAGAACTTCTAAGAGGTTACAAACTCCTGAAACTGAATATCTTTAAATGACATGACACCCATATGAGCAATATGCTAATGAAAACCTTGAGTGGTAGTCCCTTAGTAAGTGGATCCACAACCATGGAGTTTTTACCAATATGCTTTATAGACACCTAGCCACTCTGAACTCTTTCTTTAACAACCAGGAACTTTATGTCAATATACTTTGACTTTTACCGAATTCCTGTTGTTATTGGAATACAAGACTGCTAACTTATTATCACAAAATAACTCAAGTGTGCTTTCAACTTTATCTATAAATTTGCAGCCAGTGATAAAATTCTGCAGTCATATTCCATAATTAGATGCTACATAATATGTTATAAATTAATTGCCATGGTGAAAAGAGTTATGAGTGTTTGTTTTGACACTCTCCTTATATAGCTCATCAACCAAGTATGTCATATTATATCAATATCTAATGAAGTCGATATCCGAATACCTAATTATCTTTAACTTTTTCGACTTCCTTCATGTGAGCATAAAATATATGTTCTCTGTAATTACCCTTTGAACCTTTAAGCTGCTTTCAAAAAATAAGTTTACAAATCCCAACATCCCTAAATTAAATGAAATATTCAGACACATATAAAGATGACCATACATCAGACAATAAAAAATATACTTACTCCCACTAAACTTGTGGTATACACAATAATTAACAAGATTTATCTTGAAATCAAATGAGACAATAACTTGATGAAATTAGTATACTATTAATGAGACACTTTCTTAAGTCCATAGATGATTTTCTTTATTGAAATTTATTCTTGAGGTGTAGAGTTTGTTCTTTGGGAACTACTTCTTGAAGGACGGGTTAAATGGTATTGTCTTTGATCCGAATTTGCTTCTTGAATAATGTTAGGTGAAGAAAGCTGTTCCAGAGCATTGACAATAACAACTAGAGGAATATCAATATATTCCTCTTCAAAGACAAAGTCTTGAACTCTCTCTCTCCCCTACAAACTCAACATCCTCAAAGAACCTCACATTGTTGGAAAAGTAGCCTTAATAGTGGGATAAAAATTCTGAAAAATTGAGAGGATAGAAAATACGCAGAATACATCGAAAACCCCTTAAAGTTGTCCTCACTTTTTACTTTGACACTTTATCTCAAGTTTGTTCTATGTGAACACTTTAACGAGGTCTTTATCGTGTCATTTAAACACAATATGCTGACATAGAAAAATAAGTGTTTCTCACATTTTTCAAGCGCGTTGAGTCCTCCAAAAACCAAACTCACATACTTCTTGCTGGAAATGTACAGTTTCTGCCGAAAAAAATTTCCGACCAACTTCTCTTTTCTTCTCCACATGATCTGGACTCACCGAATTTCGCATACTTCTTTTTTCTTCTATCGGATTCCCGATCAACCTGTCCCTCATTGTGTGTGTGTGCCTGTGTGGCTTTCTTCCCCAAAGCCATGTTGTTTCAAGGACAAAATTAGATTAAACTTAGTTCTACTAAATCAAACAAAATGTAAGATTCTTCTCAAATCTAAATGCTATCTATATTTATTCTTAAATTTTGAAGAAAAAAAATTACAACCAGATCTCGATTTACCATGATCCACTTCTACCACTATCGAATATAGATTTGCCTCGGAACAGTATAGCCTTAATAAAAAAAGAACTAAGCAAAAATAGATCACTAATTGATTCACATATGGCAAAATTTGGCTCATAATGGGCGGAGCCTCCATGGTCGTATGTCAAGTTCGCCGTTTTTTGTTTTTTGGAAATTCATGGCATTTGAGACGATTAAATAATCTGAGCTTTTGCAAGCTTTTTGGAATGACATGGGAAAGAATCTTGATGGAACAGAATTTGCTCAAGGTGGAAGCTGGTGAAAATTTCAGAGATCGAGCAAACATGGTTGATGACTAGTCCATTGGAGAAGATGACGATGGGTGGGGTGGGTCCTTGTTTTTATATTTTATTTTATTTTCAAACTGTTTTTAATTTTTAAAAGTTAAATCTACATGTCCTCATTTTATTCGTCACTATGGCGTGTGAATTACACGCAACTTTTGTGTTTGGCTGCCTACGAATTTTGTGTCTAAATGACACAATAAAGCCTTGGATTCAAATGGATCAAACTTAAGATAGAGTGTCTAAGTGAAAAGAGATGATAACTTTAAGGGGCAATCAATGTATTCTGCCTAGAAACTATTATTGGACAGAAGTCTTTTAATTCTCCATTAGAGATATGACCTATTCTCTCGTGCCATAAAGAAACTGACTACTGGATGGTTAATTTACCATTATTACCAGTTATGTTAACATGCAATGTTCATTGAACGAAACAATCATATCAAGTAAGCATAGATTATTATAACCGAATAAAGAACCGGGACCAACCAATTTTGAATTATGAAAGAGACTAATTGTTTTCTTCATAAAAATAACCAAACTTATCTAATATAATAACAGAAATCAAATTCCATCCAAGAAAAATAGTGCAACATAAGTGTCGTTCAAATTCAAATAAAATCCGTTCTTAACAATAATCTAAAAGTTCCAATTGCTTCGACTTTCACCGACTTGCTGTCACTATTGTAGATGTATCTTTCACCATCATTAGGCTTTCGATAGTTCAGGCAACCTTGAATAGACATAGTGATGTGAGTTATTATACCAGAATCTGTCCACCATCTATGTCTTGGTACCGAAATCAAATTAACCTTAGAACAAACAAAATTAAGAGGTGTACCTTTCTTTGCACGCCATGCATGATGGTTGGTACAATCCTTCTTTTTATGACCTGCAGCTTGACAAAAGAAACAACCATATGTAATTGGTTCATAATGTTGTTTCTCTTGTGTTGTTGTATCCACGGCTTCCTTATTATTTCTCTTCATGTATTTCCTTTTGTCCTTAGGTACAGCGGCTAAGTGAGCACTTTCTATCTTTTCCTGCTTCAGTCTATCCTCTTCCTGGACACAGTGTGAGATGAGCTCATTTAGAGACCAAGTCTCTTTCTTACTATTATAGCTCACCTTAAACTGACTAAATTGTAGTGGAAGGGATATCAAAACCAAATGCACTAGCAAGTCCTCAGAGAAGTCCAACTTAAGTGCTTTCAACTTAGAAAAAAGATGAGATATTCGCATGATGTACTCCCTGATGTTACTTTTTTCTTGATACCTCATTGAAATCAGACTTGTCAAGAGTGTACCAATTTCAGCCTTTTCACTCTTGACAAATACTTTTTCAATATTAGCCATAAACTCTTTAGCCGTCTTAACCTTGTCGGACATAGTGCCCCTGAATGTTTCTGGAATGGCTTTCTTCATGATCATCATACACATGCGATTTGATATCTCCCACTTTTCCATATCTCTCTTTTCATTAGAGGTACTCTTATCTCTAAGAGGTGGTGGAGAACCAATCCTTAACGCGAGATCGAGATCCATAACTCCGAGAACTATGTTGAGATACTCTTACCATGACTTGAAGTTAGTGACATTCAACAAAGGAATTGAATTGTTGTTGGCAGTAATATTTGCAGGAGTAATTTCAGCTAAATCAGAGAACAATAAATAACAAAATAAGCTTACATATACTTAAAATCAAAATGAAAATAAATTTGAATAAAGGTAAACCCCATCTCAAGGTACCGGTCACTCCATTAATTTTTCATCTTTGGAAAAAATATGAACTTGTGAGTGGTATCTTGGTGTAGTAATCAAACACTGACAATAAAGAACATGTCGAATAGTAAATCTTCCTTTGGACCGAATTATTATTTACACGTAAAACCAAATAATAATCATGTGTTTATTACCACAAGAATGCACATACAATTCTGTTAAATATTGAACTTCCTTTGGGCCGATCAATATTCACATAGGTTACACATACACAACCTTTTATATTCCAAAATAAATAAATCTTCAGAAGAGAAGTCACTTTGGCAACATCAAGTTTCGACTTTATTTATCTCAAAATATATACAACTATGCCAATAGTAAACTTTAAATTCTCCAAACCGAAACATATAAATTTTCAAGTCAAATAAATTATAGTGGGCCTGAAATTTTAACTAGGGAGAATGACACAGTTACCCACAAAAATAAAACTATTTACCCTTGCCTACCCATTTATTTTTTTACCCATCAAACTAATTACATTTCCTACCCATAGTAGTTTTTGTGGGGAATTTTCTCTTTTTTCTCCAATACTTTTTTATTTCAATGCTTCTTTTCTTTTCTTTTTTCCTTTTTTTCTTTCTTTTCTCCTTTTCTCTTTTCACGTTTTCTTCTTATTTTTTTCTTTGTTTCTTTTCTAATTTCATTTTAAGTTATTTTTTATATTCTTTTTCTCTTCATAATCTAATTTCATTTACTGTTTTCACTATTTTTTATTATTCTTTTTTTATACAATAAGAAAAAATAACTGATATAGTAAATATTTGTTCACCTTTTTTTTAATATAACTAGTATAATATACCTTTTGTCTTTTTTCTCATTTTTTAAATTCAATTATTAAACTGAAATAATATCAGTTGTCCCTTGATCTAATTCACTGAATATCACATTGACTGTTGCTGAGCACCATAAATTATATAATCAGATTCTAAGAATCAACACGTGATTGCCATGCAAACCTTGATCTCCTTCTCTATAAATATCAGTACATACTCGACCATTAGCAGTAACACAACCAGTTATGGAGAAAGAAAACATAATCTGCAAAGCGGACAGCTCCTCGCAGAAGTGTGTCCGCTGATGCGCACAAAATCCCGCAGAAGCGAAAACCCCTGGGCAGTACAAAAACAGAGGAGTTCCGAGCTTTTGCCATTTTTGGGCATTTCAAGCTCAGGCTGGGCGATTTTGAGCGAGGTTTTCACTGAAAATCTTGAGATAAGTCACTTGTGATCATTTCTACTTCATAATATTGAATTATCATCGAATAATCTGACTAGATTACATGTTTTTTAAGTGTAAATCGGGGATTTGAACTTATGGATTTGACAATAAGATTTGAAGATTTGGAGGTCGAGTTGAGGTCGGATTTTATTAAAATTGGTATGGTTAGACTCATGATTGAATGGGCTTCTGGATTTTGTAACTTTTATCGGGTTCCGAGACATGGGCCCCACGGGAGAGTTTTGAGCTAAATTTTGGATTTTGATGAAACATTAATATTTTCTTATGAAATTAATTCCAATAAATTTTATTGACTGAATCGAATTATTTGTGGCTAGATTCGAGGCGTTTGGAGGCCAATTCACGAGGCAAAGACATTGCAGAATAAAGAATTACACGGTTTGAGGTAAGTAACAGATCTAAATTTGGTCTTGATTGTATGAAACCCCGGAAGATGTTTTATGTGATTGGTTTTGAGGTAATGCACATGCTAGGTGACGGGCGTGTAGGCGTGCACCGTAGGAATTATGACTTGGTCAATTCCATGGAACTGTGTAGTTGAAAAATTTATTGATATCTGTACTTTTTTCCTCGTATTAGAAAAATTGATCTATGAATCATGTTTAAATCATATGTTTACACTGTTGGGACCCACAGAGGTCGTGTACTTGTGAAATTATTGGCTAAAGTATTGTTTTGCACACAGTTACAGTTCTATTTGCACATTTTTACCTGAGTCTCTCTTATTCATTATTGATGCATCATATCATTATTGTGGGGCTGCTTATCATGATTTCTGAGAGCTTGGGAGACTGGAGAGGTTGATGATTGAGTGAGGCTGAGGGCCTAATTGTGAGAATATTTATGGATCGGGTTTTACGTTGCAGCATGTTCATTGATTTATGCCATGATTGGCTTGATATAGCACTTGGGCTGAAGGAGCCCCTCCGGAGTCTGTACACACCCCAGTGAGTGCAGGTACCTACTGAATGCGAGTGCCGAGTGTCGATTGATGAGTGACTGTGAGGAATGAGCGACTATGAGGAAAGAGTGATTGTGAGGAAAGAGTGATTGTGAGGAAAGAGTGACTGTGAGGTTGGAGTGAATGGGAGGACTGAGTGACTGTTACTATGAGAGGATGCATTGATTTCATTATTTGCTGCATTTCAGCTGTCATATATCACTATTTTTGGAAATTTCGGAAAAATATTATTTTCTATTTCGGTCAAATATGATATGAAATTTCAGTGAAATCTTAAATGTTGAACTTGAAAGCATGCCTACTCTTTTATATTGAAAAGTACTGTATTTGAACTTAGCTGAGAAGCTCGTCACTACTTTCAGTTTTTTATTTATTATTATTACTTACTGAGTTGGTTGTACTCATACTATACCCTACACTCGTGTGCAGATCCAGGTGATCCCGGATACAGTGGGTGTTGATTTTTTTCACACAGTCAATTTTTTGGAGATTCAGAGATAGCTGCCATGTTTCGCAGACCTTGTCTCTCCTTCCCTATCCTTTTGTTTATTGTACTTGGTCTCAGATTATTATAGACCTTGTTTTCTAGACTTGAAATGTATATATGCTCATGTACTCAATGACACCAGGTTTTGGGAGTGTGTGTGTCGGTATTTATGAGATTTTCTCTTAAACTTAATTATGATGTTTTTTGTATTTAAAAGAAATTGTGGTTTATTGAGTTTGTCGGCTTGCCTAGTATCGAGATAGGTTCCATCACGACAGGTTAGGATTTTGGGTCGTGACAAGTTAGTATCATAGCCTAGGTTACATAGGTCTCATGAGTCATGAGCAGGTTTAGTAGAGTCTTGCGGATCGGTACGGAGACGTCTGTACTTATCTTCGAAAGGTTGCTGAACCCTTAGGAAAAATTTCAATCTCTTGTACTCTGTTGTGCGAATTTGTTGATTCCGGAAACTAAATTTTTGTTATTCTATTCTCTCACAGATGGTGAGAATACGTACTACCGGATCGGACGGTCAGCCACTAGTGCCACCAGCTAGGGCCGCGAGAGGCCGGGCCGTGGTAGAGGCCGGGGCCGAGGTAGAGGTCGAGGTGTAGCTCGAACAGCAGTTGGAGCAACACCTGTAGCACCACCAGTTGCTCCAGCTCAGGAACAGATTCCAGATATAGCTGAGCCGATAGGACCAGCTCAGGCACCAGCTGTGCCTATTGAGATTCCAGGCCTTCAGGAGACTTTGGCCCAGATATTGACAATTTACACTGGCCTTGCTCAGGTGGTTTCGGCTCAGGACGCACCTATCACTTCTTAGGTTGGGGGAGGTACTCATACCCCGGTTAGTCGTACTCCAAATCAGGTGGTACAGGGACTTCAGATACCGAGGGCACTACCAGCCCAGCCGGTAACAGCTGTTCAGGCCCCAGTAGTCCACGTTATGGCAGATGATGAACAGAGAAGACTTGAGAGATTTGGGAGGATTCGACCTCCATCATTTAGCGGTGCTGAGTCAGATGATGCTCAGGGTTTCTGGATAAGTGCCAGCGGATGCTTCAGATAGCGGGTACTTTGGAGACCAGTGGGGTCTCGTTCACTACTTTTCAGTTTTCTGGAGCTGCCTTCAGATGATGGGAGACTTATGAGAGGCGCAGGCCGGTTGGTGTTGTACCACTTACATGGCAGGAATTATCTATTCTCTTTTTGGAGAAGTTTGTACCGTAGACTTGCATAGAGGTGTTGCGCAGATAGTTTGAGCAGTTACGTCAGGATGGTATGTCTGTGATTTAGTACAAGATGAGATTTTTTGAGTTGGCTCGTCATGCAATTTGGTTGGTTCCCACTGATAGGGAGAGGATTAGGAGGTTCATTGATGGCCTTACATATCAGCTACGGTTACTTATGACTCGGGAGAGTATCTGGTGCTACGTTTGATGAGGTAGTTGACATTGCTCGGCAGATAGAGATGGTCCGTAGCCAAGAGCGTAGAGATAGGGAGGCTAAGAGGCCTCGTGGTCCAGGTGATTTCAGCGGTGTTCCTTCCGGGGGTCAGTTTTACCACAGTAGGGGTCATCCTTACAAACACGCTCGGACGGGTCGTCCAGTTCACCGTGGTGAATCATCTAGCCAGGGTTCATATAGTTCTCATCAAGGTCACTCATCTCTCAGTGCCCTGCCAGCCCAGAGTTCGTCCTGTGCTCCTTCAGTTTAGGTTCATTTTCACCAGGTGCTTTAGTAGTTATTCTGGTTCTCGGGGCCCAATTCAGTCAGCACCACCACCAGTACCAGGGAGCTACTTTGACTGCGGGAATTTGGGCATATGTGGAGACAATGTCCTCGTTGCTTAGGAGGTCCAGTGCAACAGAGAAGTTAGACTACAACTTCAACACCAGTTACTTCACCACCCGCCCAACCAGCTCGGGGTGGGGGTCAGTCAGCTAGGGGTCACCCAAGAGGGGGAGGCCGATCAGGTGGCAGTCATGCCCGATTCTATGTTTTTCCTACTAGGCCAGATGTCGTTGCCTCAGATGCAATGATCACAGGTATTGTCTCAGTGTGCCACAGGAAAGCTTCTATATTAGTTTACCCTGGTTCTACTTATTCGTATATATCATCGAACTTTACTCATTATCTGGATATGCCCCGTGAATCCTTAGTTTCATTTGTTCGTGTATCTACGCCGGTGGGCGATACTATTATTGTGGACCGTGTACATCGGCCATGTGTGGTAACTATTAAGGGACCGGAGACTAAAGTTGATCTTTTATTGCTTAGTATGGTTGATTTCAATATAATTCTGGGTATGGATTAGTTGTCTCCATGTCATGCTATTCTGGACTATCACGCAAAAATTGCGACATTGGCAATGTCGGGGTTGACGAGGTAGGGTGTTTGTCATATTTGGCTTTTCTGAGAGATGTTGATGCAGATACTCCTACTATTGATTCAGTACCGGTAGTGAGAGACTTTCCGGAAATATTTCCTGCAGACCTGCCGAGTATGCTGCCCGACAGGGATATTGATTTCAGTATTGACTTGGTGCAGGGCATTAAGCCCATTTCTATTCCTCTGTATCGTATGGCACCAGCCGAGTTAAAAGAATTGAAAGAGCAACTTCAGGAGCTTCTTGATAAGGGGTTTATTAGGCCTAGTGTGTCTCCTTGGGGTGCACCGGTTCTGTTTGTGAAAAAGAAAGATGGTACTATGCGAATGTGTATCGATTACAGGCAGTTGAACAAAGTTACAATCAAGAATAAGTATCCTTTGTCGCATATTGATGATTTATTTGAACAACTTCAGGGAGCGAGGGTATTATCCAAAATTGATTTGAAATCGGGATATCACGAGTCAAAAATTCGGGATTCGGATATTCTATAAACAGCATTTAGAACTCGTTATGGTCACTATGAATTTCTTGTGATGTCATTTAGGCTAACCAATACCCCAGCAACATTTATGCACCTGATGAATAGCATATTCCATCCGTATCTTGACTTATTTGTCGTGGTATTTATTGATGATATCCTGGTGTACTCGCGTAGCCAGGAAGAGCATTCACAATATTTGGGTATTGTATTACAAAGGCTGAGAGAGGAGAGGCTTTATGCCAAATTCTCTAAGTGTGAATTCTGGCTTAGTTCGGTGGCATTTTTGGGACACATAGTGTCCAGTGAAGGGATTAAGGTGGATCCAAAGAAGATAGAGGCAGTTCAGAGTTGGCCCAGGACATCTTTAGCTACTGAGATTCGGAGTTTTCTCGGCTTGGCCGTTTATTATCGTCGCTTCGTAGAGAGTTTCTCGTCTATTGCATCGCTTATGACCAAATTGATCCAGAAAGGTGCTCCATTCAGTTAGTCGTGTGAATGTGAAGAGAGCTTTCAGAAGCTCAAGACAGCTTTGACTACAGCTCTAGTATTGGTGTTGCCTACAGGTTCAGGGTCTTATATTATGTATTATGATGCATCGCGTATTGGTCTCGGTGCAGTGCTTATGCAAGACGGTAGGGTGATTGCCTATGCATCCAGACAGTTAAAGGTACATGAGAAGAATTATCCGGTCCACGATCTTGAGTTAGCAGCTATTGTTCATGCCTTGAAAATTTGGCGGCATTATTTGTACGGTGTCCATTGTGAGGTTTATACCAATCATCGGAGTCTACAACATCTGTTTAAATAGAAGAATCTTAATTTACGGCAGCGAAGGTGGTTAGAGTTGCTTAAGAATTATGATATCACCATTCTCTATCATCCCGGAAAGGCCAATGTGGTGGCCGATGCCTTGAGTTGTAAGGTGGAGAGTTTGGGCAGCTTAGCATACTTACCGGTAGCAGAGAGGCCTTTAGCCTTGGATGTTCAAGCCTTGGCCAACCAGTTTTTTAGATTGGATATTTCCGAGCCGAGTCGAGTTTTGGTTTGTGTGGTTTCTCGGTCTTCTTTATATGATCGCATCAGAGAGCACCAATATGATGATCCCCGTCTACTTGTCCTTAAGGACACGATTCAGCACGGTGATACCAAGGAAGTCACTATTAGGGATGACGGTGTATTACGGATGCAGGGTAGGCTATGTGTGCCTAACATAGATGGGTTGCATGAGTTGATTCTTCGGGAGGCTCACAGTTCGCAGTACTCCATTCATCCAGGTGCCGCGAAGATGTATCAGGATTTGAGATAGCACTATTGATGGAGGCGAATAAAGAAAGATATAGTTGAACGGCGAGCAATTACCATGCAACTGAAATATATCTCACTTAAAACGATATTATTGCTAAGGTACGACCCCAATTCTTTCTTCTATTTTTCTTTTTTACATTTCAAATTGACATTTGCAGGCAACTTACAAAGGATGATATGAGATCCTAGATCTGAAAGCACGCATTGCACTATTTTTCCCTTGGACCAGTTTTGTCCCAAATGGGTTTTCTGACAAGGTTTTTAACGAGGCAACAAGTAATCATGCTAACTTAGAATGATCACGACAGCATTCGAGGCCTCTCATCAGTCAACCTCGAACACTGGGGGCAATATCCTCGGGTATCGGATCAATATCCTCGGGTATCAGATTTTACAAGGCGTTTCAACTTCGTGATTAAAGGGCCTCAATCAACGGGATTTATTGTAAGGGCCAAATGGTCAAATGAACCGTGCCCGCTCAAATCACTCGGGCCCTGGAATAAAACGTGTATACATGTACAACTATTATTCATAGGAATAAAAAGGAGACTCTTCTTTGCATATAAACATCTCGTCTTAAAAAACGTCACTTGCATTTTTCAAGGAATTTCCTACACCTGGTCCCCTAAAGATATCGAGCCCAAGGTCCACTTTAATTCGAGCTCGAACATTCACTGCACTCGGGGACTGTGGGCATTGCCTAACTTAAAAGGCTAAGGCCGTTCCGAGTAAATAAAACTCGAGGGCATAAAGCTTATTTGGCATGCCCAAACTTAACGGCTAAGGCCATTCCGAGTTAATAAAACTCGAGGGCATAAAGCTTATTTGGCATGCC